>NW_026539066.1:186552-262134 GCF_027791375.1 Indicator indicator | reverse complement strand
CCCCCCAGACCCCCCTGGCAGAAAACAGAGTTAGTTAAAAGCAGTGAGGCTGTTAACTTAGCTCGCCAAGGTCAGTGTGATATCTTCAGCCAGAAGAGAAGAAGCAGCAGCAGCCAGACAGCCCAGCAAGTTGCCCCGACTGCCCCTACATTGTTTTGAGTAGTGGTTCTTAAACATTTCTATCTATTCAATGGAATTGTTTAGAACAATCATTATTTTGCTTTCTTACACCCAATAGTGACTTATTTACGCTCTTTCATTTTCTCTGCTTGAACTTTGAGAAGAAAAATTAAAAAGACAGTTTCAAACCATCACAGTGGGATGGTCAGCCCACTTCTGTTCTTTTCAAGAGAGTGCGGGAGCTGCGGAGTGGCAGAACCAGAGGTAACAATACCAAAGGGTAGCTTACACTGCCTCAGTTCCCCAGAACAACTCCAATTGCTCCTGCAGTGGTTCTGACACTAAAACTGACTGTGTCAACCGTACATGTAAATGCAGTCCCCATAATTAGGGGTGCCCTGCCTCCTGACAGGGGGAGGAGCGGGATAATGGAGATAACAGAATCTATTGGGATGTGTACATCCAGTGGCCTGGCACTTCAAAATTTCAGTAGTACAGGGCCTTGGTTGATGCAGGAGCTCAGTGCACCATAATACCATCAAATAATCAAGGGGCAGAGCCTATAACTATTCGGGGAATCACTGGTGGATCTCAAGATTTAACTAAGATGTAGGTTGACGTAAGTTTAACTGGGAAAGAGTGGAAGAAACACACTATTGTAACAGGACAAGATGTACCATGTATTTTGGGAATTGATTTTCTGAGAGAAGGACGTTTCAAAGACCCTAAGGGTTACAGATGGTCTTTTGGAATAGCAACTGTAGAAATTGAAGGAGGAAAATTAAGGTTGTCTATTAGGCCTGAACTCTCAGATGAATCTGCACCTGTGGGACAACATAAGATAGAGGATATGAAATTGCCAGTTGCTTCTCAAATTGTGCATCACAGGCAATACAGAACCAACCGTGACTCTTTGGTTCCCATTCATAACTTGATTCGTCAGTTGGAGAGTCAGAAAGTCATCAGCACAACTCATTCACCTTCCAACAGTCCGATTTGGCCTGTGCAAAAGCCAAATGAAGAGTGTCTGGCAGTTGACTTCCGTGCCTTGGATGAGGTGACTCCACCCATGAGTACAGCTGTACTAGACATGTTGGAAGTCTAGAATGAGCAGGAATCCAAGGATGTCAAATGGTATGCCAACATAGACATTGGCTAATGCTTTCTTCTCTATTCCTACAGCAGAGAAATGCAGACCTCAATTTACTTTCACCTGGAGAGAAGTCCAGTACATGTTCAATCTTTTACCCCAAGGAATGAAACACGGTTCAACAATTTGTCATGAAGAGACCCATGATGCATTGGAGAAAGGTGGAGCTCCAGAACACATACAGTTCATAGATTATATCATCTTCTGGGGTGAAACTGCTGAAGAAGTCTTTGAGAAAGGTAACAAAATCATTGACATTCTCTTGGAAACCGGTTTCGCCATTAAGCGAGATAAGGTGAAAGGACCTGCCAGAGAAATCCAGTTTCTGGGAGTGCAGTGGCAAGATGGTCACCATCACATTCCACTGGATGTGATAATTTGAGTCTCCACCATGGCAAATCCCATGAATAAGAAGGACACACTGTCTTTCTTGGGTTCAGTGGAATTTTGGAGACTGCACAATCCTGGATACAGTCAGATTGTTAAGGATCATTATAATGTGGCGCGAAAGAGAAACAGTTTCCAGTGGGGTCCTGAGCAACAAGCAGCCATTGACCAGATAAAGCAAGAAGTAGTCCATGCCATGGGTTTGGGGTCTGTTCAAACTGGTCTGGACATAAAGAACACTCTACAGCTGCAAGTGAGAATAGTCCAAGCTGGTGCTTACGGCAGAGAGCTCCAGGTGAGACAGAATGTACATATATGGGCAATTTGAACATTTTATGTTAGAATCATAGAATCATCCAGGTTGGAAGAGATCTCCAAGATCATCCAGTCCAACCTATCACCCAGCCCTATCCAATCAACTAGACCATGGCACCAAGTGCCTCATCCAGTCTTTTCCTGAACATCTCCAGGGTCGGCGACTCTACCACCTCCCTGGGCAGCCCATTCCAATGGGCAATCACTCTCTCTGTGAAGAACTTCCTCCTAATATCCAGCCTATACCTCCCCTGGCACAACTTGAGACTGTGTCCCCTCATTCTGATGCTGGTTGCATGGGAGAAGAGATCAACCCCCACCTGGCTACAACCTTGCTTCAGGTAGATGTAGACAGCAAAGAATCACAGAATCACAGAATCAATAAGGTTGGAAAAGACCTCAAGGATCATCAAAGTCCAACCTGTCACCCAAGACCTCATGACCAATAAACTATGGAACCAAGTGCCACATCCAATCCCCTCTTGAACACCTCCAGGGATGGTGACTCCACCACCTCCCTGGGTAGCCCATTCCAACGTCTAACAACGCTCTCCGTGAAGAACTTTCTCCTGACCTCGAGCCTAAAACTCCCCTGGCGCAGCTTGAGACTGTGTCCTCTTGTTCTGGTGCTGGTTGTCTGGGAGAAGAGACCACCCCCCTCCTGGCTACAACCTCCCTTCAGGTAGTTGTAGACAGCAATGAGGTCACCTCTGAGCCTTCTCTTCTCCAGGCTAAACAGCCCCAGCCCCCTCAGCCTCTCTTCATAGGGTTTGTGTTCCAGGCCCCTCACCAGCTTCGTTGCCCTTCTCTGGACACATTCAAGTGTCTCAACGTCCTTCTTAAATTGAGGGGCCCAGAACTGTACACAGTACTCAAGGTGTGGCCTGACCAGGGCTGAGTAGAGGGGAAGAATAACCTCCCTTGTCCTGCTGGCCACACTGTTCCTGATACAGGCCAGGATGCGATTGGCTCTCTTGGCCACCTGGGCACACTCCTGGCTCATGTTCAGTCTACTATCAACCAGCACCCCCAGGTCCCTTTCCACCTGGCTGCTCTCCAGCCACTCTGTCCCCAGCCTGTAGTGCTGCTTGGGGTTTTTGTGGCCAAAGTGTAGAACCCTGCACTTAGCCTTGTTAAATCTCATCCCATTGGCTTCTGCCCACCCATCCAGCCTGTCCAGGTCCCTCTGCAGGGCCCTCCTACCCTCCAACAGGTCAACACCTGATCCTAACTTCGTGTCATCTGCAAACTTACTGATGATGGACTCAATTCCCTCATCCAGATATTGAATAGGATGGGGCCCAGCACTGATCCCTGGGGGACACCACTAGTGACTGGCCTCCAACTGGATATGGCACCATTCACCACCACTCTCTGGGCCTGTACCTCCAGCCAGTTCTTGACCCATTTCAGAGTGAATCTGTCCAAACCACAAGTTGCCAGCTTTGCCAGAAGCTTCTTGTGCAGACGGTGTCAAAGGCTTTGCTGAAGTCCAGGTAGACTACATCCACAGCCTTCCCCGCATTCACCAGGCAGGAAACCTGATCATAAAAGCAGATCAGGTTGGTCAGGCAGGACCTGCCCCTCCTAAATCCATGCTGGCTGGGCCTGATCCCTTGATCATCCTGTATGTTCTGTGTGATTTCACTCAAGATGACCTGTTCCATAACCTTGCCTGGCGCTGAGGTCAGGCCGCCAGGTCTATAATTTCCTGGTTCCTCCTTCAGGCCCTTCTTGTGGATGGACATCACATTGGCCAGTTTCCAGTCATCAGGGACCTCTCCAGTGAGCCAGGACTGCTGATAAATGATGGAGAGTGGCTTGGCCAGCTCATCTGCCAGCTCTCTCAGCACCCTAGGATGGATCCCATCTGGTCCCATGGACTTGTGAGGATCCAAATGGCTCAGCAGGTCCCTTACCACTTCCTGCTGGATTCCAGGGGGACTATACTGGTCCCTGGCTCCATCTGCCAGTTCAGGAGTCCAGTTGTCCTGAAGACAACCTGTCCCACTATTGAAGATTGAGGCAAAGAAGGTGTTAAGTACCTCTGCCTTTTCCTCATCTTTTGTTACTATATTCCCCTCTGCATCCACTACACAATAAGGATTGGAGGTTGTCCTTGCCTCTTCTATTGACATTAATATGTTTATAGAAATATTTTTTATTTTCCTTTACAGCAGTAGCCAGTCTAAGTTCTAAATGGGCCTTTGCCTCTCTTTTTTCCTACAAGACCTAGCAACATCCTTAAACTCTTTCTGGGATACCTCCCCTTTTTTCCAAAGGTGATACACCCTCTTTTTTTCCCTTAATTCCTTTAGAAGCTCCTTGCCCATCCAGTCTGTCTGTCTCCCTCATCGGCTCCTCTTCTGGCACATGGACACAGCCTGTTCCTGCGCCTTCAAGAGTTCTTTCTTGAAGTAAGTCCAGCCTTCCTAGACCCTGTGGTGGAAGGTCATGACACATGGCCCAGTACAAATCCAGACAGGCCTTAAGATGTCTAGACAAATCCTTTCTCTCCCCTCCTTTCCGCCACAAAAACAGGGCAACGGGGGAAAAGGAACAAAGGGGACAGGACCTTGCCTGTCTGGTAAACAAGATGCCTATCTGGGGTCAGAGCACGTAAGCTTCCCCAGATACGAGGTCCTGGCCTCTGCCTTTTATGGTCATAGCCTGTCAGAACGCTTTCCATTGGGTGGGTACATGTTAGCTTTAGTGCCCCATTGGACCAAGTGACCTCTGGCATTTTGTATATATACACAAGTGGCTAGGGAGCCTAGGTGCCTTGCTCAGAACCACCTTGCTCACATCCGCCTTGCTCAAGCCTCACTCAGATCTGCCTTGCTATTGCTTGCTGACGCCGTGCTCAAGCCTTGCTCACAATCTGCTGAAGCCTTGCCTCACTTCAAGCCTTGTCATCTCGAGTGTCCTGCCTTGCTTCAAGTGTCTGGTCCAGAGCCCTGGGATAAAGCCTTAGCCTCGAATTGGATTACAAACCGACAGTTTCTGGAGCCTGTCAGCAGAGAGAGCGAGCTAGGGAATATCTCCAAATTCCTACTCTAATCCTCGTGAGTAAACCAGGCCTGCTCATATCTTCCTAAGGGTTATTGGTCTGCCTTTGGTTTATAAGTGGGTGAAGCTATTTGTGTCATAGCTTTTTCCAGTCTCTGAACTCTCTAAATTGTGTCAAAATTGCCATTAAGCATCCTGGAAGAATTCACGACCGAATAGAACCTGTAAATAATTCTATCAGTTTTGTACATAGTTTTGGGGTGGGGTTTTGGGAAAATAAAAATAACTATATTTTATAATTCCCGCCTCGTTAATTTAACCCCAACTAATACAGACCCCTTTGTTTTTAAGGGCTGTTTCCCAAGGAACTTTCCAAGTTAGTTCCTTGAATAAGTCAAAGTCTGCCCTTCAGAAGTCCAGGATGGAGGTTTTGGTGCTGCCCCTCCTGGTTTCACCATATATTGAAAACTCAATCATTTTGTGGTCACTGGACCCCAGACAGCCTCCCACCACCACATCTCCCATCACCCCTTCTCTATTTGTAAACAGCAAATCGAGCAGGGCTGCACCCCTGGTAGGCTCGTGTAACAGCTGGGATAAGAAGCTATCCTCCATACACTCCAGGAACCTTCTAGACTGCCTCTTCTCTGCAGTGTTCAATTCCCAGCAGATGTCTGGCAGGTTAAAGTCACCCACAAGAACAAGGACAAGTGATCTTGAGGCAGCCTCCAGCTGCTTGAAGAAAATTAAATCAACCTCTTCTTCCTGGTTAGGTGGTCTATAACAGACTCCAACCAGGATGTCATACTTGTTGGCCTTCCCCTAATTCTTACCCATAGGGACTCAACCTGATCATCCTTAGTCTCTACTTCCATGACGTCCAGAGTCTCCCTAATATACAGGGCCACTCCTCCACCCCTTCTCCCTCTCCTGTCTTTCCTGAAGAGTCTGTAGCCATTGATTACAGCACTCCAGTTGTGAGAGTCATCCCACCAAGTTTCTGTGATGGTGACAACATCATAGTTTTCCTCCTGTACCAAGGCTTCCAGCTCCTCTTGTTTGTTACCCATGCTGCATGCATTAGTGTACATACACTTCAGCTGGGCTCCTGGTTTTACCCCTGTCTCTGGCTTAGCACCCTCAGCCTCCTTTGGTTCACCTCTAGTACTGTTGTGTTCAACCCCCTCCCCCTTCAAGCCTAGTTTAAAGCCCTTTCAACAAGCCCCGCCAGCTCGTGTGCCAGGATCTTTCTCCCCCTCTGAGACAGATGTATTTTAAATGAATTGGAGAATTTAGAAATTTAGAAACAAACTTAATTTGAAAAGAGAGGGGGCAAACAGTGGCTTGGCACAAACCTTAATAGAATCTTTATAAGGAAATATTTGGTTTACTCATGAACTAAGAACCTTTGTGGAATCTTTCCTTGATACTGCGTTTATAGTACAGAAATTATGTCACAGATGTACCGTAATAAGAAAATAAATGGCGCTGACTGTGTGGCTGCTGCTTCTTCCAGAGTAAAATTTCCTGGTGCCTTCTGGGGAAACTTTCAGAAGACTTTGCAGCTTAGTCCATGGGGTGTGTTGCCTGAGAAAGGGCTTCCCACTCAGGGGAAAGCCTTGCCACTGAGTTTTGCAGGGCACAGAAGAACGGCTCCTCTGCGAGGGGAGGGCAACTCCCTCTGCAGCTCACAGGGTTTGGCCACGACATCTGACGAAGTGATGTCCCCTCTTGGGGGGCTGTAGCACTCCAGGAGGCATGGTGCACATGGGCTGCCACAGTTCCCTCACTCAGCGATGGGTCAGGCAACGGCTGGCTTCGTCCGCGGGACACGAGATATGGTCTGCGGGGCCGGCACCCAGTGCAGTGGCGTCCATAGCCGGACAATGGCTGTGCGCCAGGCAAGCGGGTGCGGTCCACAGCAAAGCGCTCGGGAACACTCATTCGAGTCCCAGGCAAAGCAGACCTTTTGGCAACATTGTGCGTGGGGCAAACACAAGCACTTGTTTACCAAAACAACCCCTATTTAACATTTGCCACAATGAATACTGGTCCAATGAGCAAACTGTGTAAACAGAATAATTAACCAATGATGTGGTGTTTTACCAAATATAGTATAAGCATACGCTGAGAAAAAGGCAAGCACGAGTAAATCGTGCGAACTTTGTTTACCACAGAGGTGGAAAACATGCCCAGGCAGGTTGTTTACCTGGCCTGCCTGACACCATGTCCCTTTGTTAATTTAGCACCAAAATCCCCCCCACTCCAGAAGGGAGGGAGAAGAGGGGGTTTGAGCCAAACATGTAGGGACATGTCCTGGCAATATTTAGGACATAATTCTGGACATAAGCATCATTCACCACATCCATGAGGAATCTACGGTACACGAGCATGAATCCCAAGTCACCTGGGAGGCCCTGTTCTTTTCTTCTCATCTGCAAAGAGACAAACTGTTTTCTTATTTCCTGTTTTTCAACTTTTGGATCACCTATATCTGAGATAGCTGTAATGGAAAATGAACTGAAAATATGGACTTTACTACACATTATTGTAGATTGCTTTAGAATAGATGGATAGCATTAGCAAACAATGGAAACACATAGAAGAGGTGGATTGTTACACTTTGAAGGGGGAACTTTAGCCTAGTCCCTGACTGCAAAGACTGAATGTAAAATTATTGCCATTGGATAAAAAAAAATATAATTATAAGGTCTGTATAATTCATTGGCTTCTTAATGAGGATATAGAGTAGAGGCATAAACAGTTCTTTCTTTTCTTCTTCTGTCACTTTTGCTTGCAACTGCTCTCTTCCACGGCCTTGCTGGGGTATCTCTTTTTTGACTACTGTGTGAGGTAACTGGAAGGTGGGAGGGAGTGGGAGAGGAGGTGAATGGTCCCCTGGATCCATCCAGGGGGGTCTGAGGAGTTTCTGTGTTGTTTATAAATTGTAAATATATATATATATATATATATATGGTGAAGGCACCATATATCTCCATATCCCAGGTATCCAGGTCTCCTGTTTCCTTTCGGAGAGGGCCCACTTTTTCCCTAGTCTTCCTTTTATCACCAACACACCTATAGAAGTTTATCTCACTGCCCTAGATGTCCTTGGCCAGATTTAATTCTATCAGGGCTTTGGCTTTCCTAACCTGATCCCTGGATGCTCGGACAAGTGCTCTGTATTCCTCCCAGGTTGTGTCCGTAATGCGATTTCTTAAAATACACGTGGAAGTTTTTAATTTGCTAAAACTCTGGTCTGAATTTTGGCAGACTATGCCTGGAGTCCATGAAAGACGTGGTTTTGTACATGCAGCACTTATTAAACAACATTCCACAAATGTACAGTGTTTCTGTTATCTAACTAGCTGTATACCATGTGATTAAGCTGCAATTTACTATGCTAAATCACTCCTGATTTACTTCATCTGCTAGTGAAAAAATGATATGACATATTTTGGTATAAAGATGTGAGATTAAAGGTATCCCTAAAAGAACAATAGCTAGTAGTGCAGTTTAATGTAAAAACGCATTTGCTTTTACACCCTGAGTATATAACAGATGTTTGAAGAGACACTGTTTAATTCTAGAAAAATGAAGTGAATATAATTCTAGTCAGAGAGGTGCAAGATGTAGAGAATGGAAAATTAAGGTTGCCTGTTGTGGTGAAGGATGCATTAAGCCCAGAATTATGCCCCAATTATGGCCAAAACATGTCCCTACATGTTTTGCTCAAACCCCCTCTTCCCCCTCCCTTCTGGAGGGGGGGATTTTGGTGCCAAATAGACAAAGGAATGAGACGTCAGCAAACCTAGGTAAACAAACTGACTGGGCATGTTTTCCACCTTTGTGGTAAAAAAAGTTCATGCGATTTACTCGTGCTTGCCTTGTGAACTGTGTATGCATATATTATGTTGGGTAAAACGCCACATTATTGATTAATGATTCTGTGTACAAGTTTTGCTATTGGTCTAGTATTCGTTTTGGCAAATGTTAAATTGGGGGTGTTTTGTATAAACAAGTTGGGACAGTTTTAAGACCGTCTTTAATTTCTTCGCACAAAGTTCAAGCAGAAAAGTGAAAGAATGTAAATAAATCACTATTGGGTGTAAGAAAGCAAATGATTATTCTAAACACTTCCATTGTAGAGAGAAATGTTTAAGAGTCAGTACTCAAAACAAGGTACAGTCTTGCAATCACTCTCAGTTTGTCTGCCTGCTTCTTTTCTCCTCTAGCTGAAGACAACACACACCCACATACTGACCTTGACAAGCTAAGTCTAACAAACCTCTCGGCTTCTTAGCTTTTCTTTCCCTTTGCATGCCAGCTCTGGGAAGGGGGGGGGAGAAAAAAAAAGCAGGGGGAAGAAGCACAGCTCCTCCCTTTTGGGGGGCCAGAGGGTTTTGTTGTGTTTTTCTGTTGACTGTTGTGAACAGTGTATATTTGTATATATTCATTGCATTTCATCATAGATTGTAGTTTTGCCTGTAAATACAGCTTCATTTGCTTCCGGACTGAGTTAGCCTGGTTATTGTCAGCGTGGGAGGGGGATTTCAGCTCTCACGCTGTAACACAAATGCCGTGTTTACTCCATTCTCCACATTGCCAGAAAGTCTACTTTACCCTGTGATATGTGAACTGTTCGTCCCGAGATTCGAACCAGGATCCCAAGCACTTTGCTTCAGACCACAAAGCAGCCACTTGCCTGTGCGCACTGCCATGCCATTGGCGGCTGCAAGCCCAGCTGTCGCTAGCCTTTGCCTGGCTATGGGTGATGCCGTACTGGGTGAAGGCTCCACAGACTGCAAGCCACATCCCGCAAATTGAGCCAACCATTGCCTGGCTCATCGCTGAACAAGGGAACTGTGCACCGTTCATCTCGGACTGCTACAGACCCACAAGTGGGGACATCACTTTGTCCAGCCAGCAGCTGTTCCAGCTGAACCCCATGAGCCGTGGAAGAAGTCGTTTCCCCCCCACACCCCCTTGCTGAGTAGCTGTTTTTCAGTGCCCTGAAAACCCTTAGTGGCAAATCTTTCCCCAGAGCAGGAAGCCCTTTCTCAGGCAATGTGCCCTGCAGACTAAGCTGCAAAAGCCTCCAAATGTTTTCCCCACAAGGCACCAGGAACTTTTACTCTGGCAAAGCAACAACCACATGTCACAGCATACCATGGGGTTGGCACCATTTGGCTTTGCTTATTACAGCCCATTGTGGTGAAGGCACCCATATGCCCAGAATTATGCCCCCAAACACCAGCAAACTTGTTCCAACATGTTTTAGTAGGTCCCCCCTTTTCCACCCTCCTTTCAGGAGAGGAGGACAAAGGCCCAGGCGCCAACCTGTCTCCTAAGGGGTAAACAACTACATGCACCCATCGCATGGCATGCTCATGCTCTTTCCATCTAAGGGCATAATTCTAGCTTCACCCTTTTCGATAGGCTGAAGCAGGTTGTTGAGAAGTGTGCCCATTGGCCAGATCCAGCCTCGAGAAATCTCTAAGTATTCCCCACCTGTTTACCAACTTGCTCTCTCCTTTTGCTTTCTCTCCCTACGTAAGGTCGCGCTGCGTAAGCTGTAAGTCTTCTCACTCCCACATGCAAGCATACTAGAGGACTCTGCAATACGGAAAGAAGCCAGCTCACCGAGCTACTCAAGGAACCAGCAAACAGGATAATCCCTTCACTGAACCAGTGTCGTAAGCCCAGTTGAGAGGACTGAGGACACCCTGAGGGTAAGTGTAGGAGACTGGCCAGAGTCAAGACACGGACTAAATATGAGTTTAAAATCTTGCTTAGCCAGAGTCAAGACACAGACTCCATATGACATTAGGATCTTGCTCATTTATTGCTAAAAGACACAGGCTTTTATAGTAGTATATGCTGTCCACGCGAATAACATTAGCTCGCTATTGGCTAACATAGAATCATAGAATCAGTGAGGGTTGGAAGGGAACACAAGGATCACCTAGTTCCAACCCCCCTGCCATGGGCAGGGACACCCCACACTAGATCAGGCTGGCCAGAGCCTCATCCAGCCTGGCCTTAAACACCTCCAGGGATGGGGCCTCAACCACCTGCCTGGACAACCCATTCCAGGCTCTCACCACTCTCATGGTGAAGAACTTCCTCCTCACGTCCAGCCTGAATCTCCCCACTTCCAGCTTCATTCCATTCCCCCTAGTCCTATCACTACTTGATATCCTAAAAAGTCCCTCCCCAGCTTTCTGGTAGGCCCCCTTCAGATACTGGAAGGCCACAATAAGGTCACCTCGGAGCCTTCTCTTCTCCAGACTGAACAGCCCCAACTCTTTCAGTCTGTCCTCATAGGAGAGGTGCTCCAGCCCTCTGATCATCCTGGTGGCCCTCCTCTGGACATGTTCCAGCATGTCCATATCCCTCTTGTAATAGGGGCTCCAGAACTGGACACAGTACTCCAGGTGGGGTCTCACCAGAGTGGAGTAGAGAGGGAGAATCACCTCCCTTGGCCGCCTGGCCACACTTCTCCAGATGCAGCCCAGGATCTGGTTGGCTTTCTGGGCTGCAAGTGCACACTGACAGCTCATGTTGAGCTTCTCGTCCACCAGCACCCCCAAGTCCCTCTCCTCAGGGATGCTTTCTAGCCAGTCACTGCCCAGCCTGTATTTGTGCTTGGGATTGCCTCAACCCAGATGCAGGACCCCGCACTTGGTCTTGTTGAACCTCATGAAGTTGGCTTGTGCCCAACTCTCCATCCTGTCAAGGTCCTTCTGGATGGCATGCCTTCCCTCCAGCGTGTCTGCTGCACCACACAGCTTGGTGTCATCAGCAAACTTGCTGAGGGTGCACTCAATGCCACTGTCCATGTCACCAACAAAGATGTTGAACAAGACTGGTCCCAGGACTGAGCCCTGAGGGACTCCAATTGTCACTGGCCTCCACTGGGACATGGAGCCATTGACAGCCACTCTTTCGTTGCGGCCATCAAGCCAGTTCCTTATCCATCTCATGGTCCACCCATGTGGCAGTTTAGGCTGGGTGCCCCCTGCCACTGCTGCATGAGATACACCTCTGGTGTCCTGGGTGCCCACCCAATAGGGGTGGACACAGGAAATGGCGTATTTCTACCCATAAATCCTGCGCCCTATAAAGCCATCTGCAGAGTCATTCTCTTCCTCTTTCTCCCCTCTCTGCTCCCATGGGAGATGCTCTCTTATCGGGTAACGGTGGGGGAGTATCTCTCTAGGCCACTTAGGCCTGTCTAGGCCTAATTCCAGGAGGAGAATGGAGGGGGGGGCAGTCTCGGACCTGGCCAGCCTGAGACTTGCCTAGCAGCGGGAGGGGGAAGAAAGAGCCCTGGGGGTTTTGGGTTTACCCTCAGGTGGGAAGAAGGGAAGGATTGGGAAGCCTTTGGGAATTCTGTGAGGGGTTCTGTACGCTTTGGGATACTCTTTGCCACTATGCTTTGTAGTTTGTAGTTCTCTGTAGCTTCACCAATTGCTTTTCCATTTAAACTTTCCATCACTCTCCAGTCCGTTTGTGTGAGTCTCATTCTTTTGTCCCTTCCAGGGCAAGAGAGGATCTGTCTGGCCTCAAACCAGCACAACCCATCAAACCCATGTTTCACCAGTTTGGAGACCAGGATGTGGTGCAGGACAGTGTCAAAGGCTTTGCTCAGGTCCAGGTAAATGACATCAGTTGCTCGCCCCTCATCTATTAATATTGTCATCTGTTCATAGAAGGCGACGAGGTTTGTCAGGCAGGATTTGCCCTTGGCAAACCCATGCTGTCTGTACCAAATCACCTCTTCACTATTCTTCTGTCTCAGTAGTGCCTCCAAGAGAATGTGCTCCATGATCTTACCAGGCACAGAGGTGAGACTAACTTGCCTGTAGTTCCCTGGTTCTTCCTTCTTCCCCTTTTTGAAAATGGGAGTAGTGTTTCCCCTTTTCCAGTCAGTGGGGACTTCCCCAGACTGCCATGACTTTTGGAATATAATAGAGAGGGGTTTAGCAACCTCATCTGCCAGTTCTCTCAGTACCCGTGGGTGTATCCCGTCGGGTCCCATGGACTTGAACACTTTCAGGTTCTTCAGGTGATCACGAACCTGATCTTCACTCACGATGGGCAATTCTTCCTTCTGGTTCTTGCCATTAGCTTCCATGACTATTCCAGGAGTGTGGCTGGAGGCCCTTGCAGTGAAGACTGAGGTTAAGAAGTCATTCAGAACCTCAGCCTTTTCTAGGTCTCTTGTGACCATTTCACCATTTCATACATTGTTCACGTGCCTGCTGATTGGAATATAATATCAGCAATTTCTTCCTGCCTTGTGGCTTCAGCACCTGGCTTCATCTACTATTTATTGCTTGCCAGCTTCCTCTTATCAGACTCTCAAGGACATGTCAAGTTGTTTATAGTTAGTTAGCTTAGCTAAAAGGCTGGATTGTGCAGCCCATGGCCTCTATCTTCCAGCCATTTCTCTACAGGTAAGCTTTAGCCCAGAAGGGGAGGGACTGGCCCAAACCTGGCAGTCCAGAACTGCTGCAGCCATAAGCAGCTAATCAAGCAGCAATGCATCTTGCATGACCCCTGCCCTTTGCGGGAGATAAGAGGAGCCGCCCACTGTCACCACTCCACAGCCCTGTGCCATCAGGGTAAAGTAACCTGGGATTTACCAAAAGAGAGAGAGAGAGAGACATCCTCTCCTTTGAGATCAAGCCAAGGACTGCATTGTTGCCTTAAATAGGAGCAGTCACGGAGAATCGACATTGTCAGCTCACTTCGCCGCTTCACCGCACCCCTTCCCCGAAGCCCATCCCCGGGATCGGAGACAGCCAACCCCACCTACCGAGAACCACCACCTCGATTACGAGGGCCGACCCTGAGGAACCCGGCCCTGTCGTGTAGGACCACTCCCCCGGACCGGCCCTGCCGTGCCGACCCTGCTAAGGGAAATCGTGGCTGTGGGAGGAGAAAGCAAGTCTTGCTCCACCCGTGGAGGCGGGAGGAGAAAGAAAGGCACTGCCCGGATGGAGCAGCCCCAGGCAGACGGCCGACAGACAGATGACAAACAGTGAGCAGCCAGTGTAACCCAGCAACTTGCTTCGCTAGAAAGAAAGACATAATGTATCTTTTCATGTGTGCAACATTCAATAATATTCTATTCAACGCAGCCGTGCCTGACCGCGTGATATGCCAGGTTAACTTGCCTCTTAACATTATAAATATCTCTGTACATAGTTAACAGCTGCCAAGCATCTTGTCGAGTCTCCATCTAGTGGACAAGCAGCGGAACTGCACCTTTCTTTCCCTTAATTAGAAATCGATTCTGTAAATATTATAATTGGGTAAAATTGTATATACTAAACCATTTATGGACTATATTTTTACAACTGTGCATTTGAATCAATATATAAAGTTAATTGAGTGAATATTAATAACTAATAATAATTAATAAACAATTTTTCATAATTCATAATTAATAACCATCCTCCTCCATCCCTAATCACCACACACATCCATGTCATAATTTCTGGATTACAAATGCAGTACCTCAGAAAGAATCCATGAAAAATCCTAATTTGTGAGTAAACCAAATATTTTCTTATAAATGTTTCTGTTAAGGTTTGTTCCAAGCTGCTCTGTTTTGTGGGCTTGCTGGTCACTGGATGGTTCTCTCTTTCAAACTGTGCTGTTTCCAAATTTTCTAAATTTTATGATTTGTCTAAATTGTTCAACTTACTTATATATATACATTCTGTAGAGATGGTTCTTTCAACTGAATACCTGTACCTGTAAACATTAACTGTAAATAATTTTTGGCATAGTTTGTACATTAATAAATTAATATTTTTATTAATATCTTTGCCAATCATTAATAACTATAATATTTATAACATTATGGTGTTGCAAGCAAGGTTATTTGATAGGAGAACATTTCTGCAGAATGGGATGTGTCATCAAAAGATCCGATATAAAATGGGCCATTGAAAAATTGACTGAGTACATGATCGAGCTATGCAGCGATCCAACAGCAATAACGGAGGGTTGTTGCGATGGGGTCCTGCATAATGCGAGCACTAGATAAATTTATAGCATTGGTGGAAAAGATTAAAAAGCTTGATGAAAAAAGCAATTGTTTAGAAAGAGAGATAGAAAAGTCAGAGGCACAGAACCAGAAACCACACTATTTATTTGTGCTGCAGATGAAAGAGAGTAGTGCTGCCATCAAAGCACTAGTGAAATCAGACATTGATTCTGTTTCCAATCTGCCTGAGACCTCTAGACCATGTAGTCCCAATGGAGTTCGCAAAGACGACCTGGTGTCCATATCCAGATCCCCTGTGCTGTCTTTTCACAAGCTACCCTTACTGCAATAGCATGAAAAGGATTTAAAAGTTGTGGGCTTTACTGTGGTGCAAGACTTCGGACCGGTGTGACAGGAAAGGGTTAACTGGTGCTTTATCAGAAGTACACAGCTGCCTAATAGGAGTAACGGAAAACACGCTTCTCTAAGTTCTCTGTTTATAAATTAAGCAGGGCTAGGAATGTGTTGACATCCATGCTAAGCGCAAAAGTCCTTCAAACACTGCATAGAGGACAAATGGACCCGGAGGAGGATGAAGAGGAGGAAGGCCCGAGCTCGGCAGGGGGCGTCATGACCCCCGAGTGGACTGCACGCATGAGTGATAGGGATAAAAGTTATATAACACAATTGTGTAATGGGGGAGGGGCTTTGATCCCCACAATCCAGCCTCCTGGGACATCTTCGCCCTATGTCACGGGACACTGGCCCCATTTAAGCCAGACACCGCTGATGGCAGGGTGCTGCTGCTTTTCTGATCTGACAAGACAAGACTTGGTCTTGTGGGGATGCCCGCCTGGATGGGAGACAGTCAGCTCTGCCATTTTGCAATCTCCGGCACCTCCATGTTCATCATCAGGTGCGGCAACATGGACTCCGCAATACAGTTCCAAGCGAAGGCATTTATTACGCTATATACGTTAACTTATATATGTGTCTACATAAACCTAATGCAGTGTTGTCACACTCTAATTGGTTGCCTTTCTACTAACACGTGCTCAAGCAAGGCATACAATTGGCTAATGATAACAAACAATGCTAAAAACATGTCCGGCCAAGTCCTGTCTGGTCTTTCTCAGTTCCTGATAAGATATTTATTCTTAACTCAAGGACAGAACATAGCTTCCTCAAAGCTGCTCGAAAACAGACCACCCCCATAATCAGGTTGTTAGGGTGAGTTAGTTGCGCTTTGCTTTCAGACTGGGCTTTGCTTTTGGGATTGTGCTTTGCCTTTGGGTTGTGGGTTGCTTTTGGGTTGTGTGTCACTTTCGGGTTTTGTGCCTTACTCTTGTGCCTTACAGCACTTCGGTGTGACCTCATCTGCCTTTTAAATAAAACAAAGCTGTACCTGATGGCACCTGTGGTACACATAATTAATTAATTCCTCATCCAAAAGAACTCACTAATAAAACCATCAGTCTCCTTGGAGTAGCTGAGCCCCCAAATGCTGCAAACAGCAAACTTGGATTTATCTGCTCATCCCATCATGTCAGCAGCACCGCGTGAATTGAGTTTGCCTGCCATCAAAGCCTGGAAAAAATCCAGGAGTTGCCAATGGAGAGAGATCTGCCTGACTGGAACCATACGGATTACAGTTCTGAGGATGACTCCATACAGGGAAAGCCCACGCATTCATGTCCCGTCCTTAAAGAGCAATACATGGACAGCTACCCATGTGCACCCATACAGTGGAGTGAAGCTACGTGAACTTCAAGAGACATATGCATGTGAACCGGACGAGATGGTAACGGACTTTTTATATTGCGTTATGGAATTGGGCAGGGATACAATTATTTTGAACTGTAAAGAAGCAAAAGGCTGCTCATGGGGCCATGAGATATTTTTGGGTAAGGGTCCCTTTTGTTAACTTTACAAATTGTGCACTGGGCTGGAGGTTTAGACTCTATAGATAGAGGCGAACTGACTGAGATACTGGTTACAAGTTCAGCTGAACTCACTGCTGCGATTAAAAAGCTAGCATGCATTCAAGTGGAGTATATTCTTCCCCGCTGGATGCTTCTATAGACCTGGTACGACTTAAACTTTTGATCCATGGTCTGCCAGCAGCTCTTAAAAATGTATGTGATGCCAAGAAAGAGCAAATTGAACAGGCAATTGAGAGGTATCATACCTCAGATGATTCCCGAGAACACCATTTAACTTGGGAAGAGCTTTTAATGGACTTATCCCAGAAAAGCCGAGACTTGAACCATACACCCACAATAAAGCCTTCCAGCAAGAAACGACATACTGGATTTAAAGGCAACCATGCAGTGACACCACGTGGAAAGAAGCAGGACGTACACCGCACCAAAGCTTCCCCTGATACAACTTCTGCAAGTCTGTGCAGAAGCCTGGAGCCAAGTCACAGTCATGCTGGAAGCCCCAGAGGGAGAGATTCTGGCCAATGGAGAAGTAACCGATTGAAACATGGTTTCAATGTAGACTCTGAGAGTACCTGAACGTATCTTAAGTCCACTGCCCAAGTGGCAAATGAAAGCATTGGTACTGACCTTACAGAATAAAACCAGCAGTTGGAAAAAGGGCAAAAAATGCAGCAACAGCTGTGGCAAAAGTAAAAATAAAGCCTGCAACAACAGTCCCAAAGCAGCTTCACCTAGCAAGGATGTTAACCCCTGATAATCAGAACCCTGATAATAATTCAAGAAACTAGACACAGCGGTGATTGCTCCAGCCTTCATTCATCACTTCATTAATGCCTGCCAATGGTCTGATAATCTAGAGCCTTTTATTTTGATTCCCACCAAACCTACTCGGACTGCTGTGAAAATTCTTATTGACATGGAAGCACAAATCAGTGTTTTGAATGTGCAAGTTAAACGCTTGAGAATCCTACCATCCCAGAAAAGGACAGAAATACGGGGCGTTACAGGAATGCCTAACACTTGCCATCTAGCCAAAACAAGGCTGTGGCTTCCTAACAACAAGTGCAGTACCTTGGTGAAAATCACCCTAAGCCCTTACCTAGAAAACATCCTAGGATTTGATGACCTGGCTGGTTATAGAGAAATGTCTAGAAGATAAAAGGCCATGAGCTGCACAATCCAGCCCCTTTAGCTAGCTAACTATAAATAGGCTGACATGTCCTTGAGAGGCTGATAAGAGAAATTTTGGCAAAGCAATAAACAGGAGATGAAGCCAGGTATGGGTCCAGAAGGAAACCACGGGTTAACTTCCCGAATTGCCCATTGTGCTAGAAGTTTAGACCCTATAGATAGAGGCGAACCAACAGAAACAATTGTGGTTACGAGTTCGGCTGAACTCACTGCTGCGATTAAAAGGATAGCACGTGTTCAAGCAATATACAATCGCAGAGCGCATCCTTCCCCATTGGATGCCCCGGTAAACCCTGTACAACTCAAACTTCTTATCTGTGGGCTACCAGCAGGTCTCAAAAATGTATGCGATGCCAAGAAAGAGGAAACTGAACGAGCGATCAAGACGAACCACACCTCTACTGGTCCCTGAGTACACCATCCAACTTGGGAGGAGCTTTTAATGACACTATCGCTGAAAGGCTGAGATTTGGGATACTCCGATCATATGCTAACAGCAAGTCCTTCCAGTGAGAAGCACCACACTGGATCTAAAGGCAACCATGCGGTGATACCACGCAGGAAGAAGCAGGAAGTGCGCCATACCAAGGCCTCTCCTTCCACGGCTCCTGCGAGCCCATGCAGCAGCCCGGAGTTAAATCGTACTCACTCTGGGAGCCCCAGAGGGAGAAGTTCCTACCGACGGAGAGATAAGCTGCGTTTTTTTTAAACGCTCCATCTCACCAAGAAAGAAATGGTACCGAATAGCACTGTCTTTGAATATACCTGAACATGTCCTAGAGCCAACGCCAAGGTGGCTAGTGAAGGAAATGGTGTTACATGTGCAGAATAAATCCAGCAACTGGAAATGGGACAAGAACCACAGCAGCAGCCACAGCAAAAGGGAAGATAAAGCCTTCAGCAACAGTCCTAAAACAACTTCTCCCAGCAAGGAAGTTAACCCCTTCACACCTCGCCGCCAAAGTCCAAATAATTCAAAAAAATAGATACAGTGGTGATTGTTCCAGGCCTCACTCATCGCTTCATTAACACCTGCCAATGGTCTGATGATCCAGAACCTTTCATTTTGATTCCCACTGGACCTACTCGAACTGCTGTAAAATTCCTTATTGACACGGGGGCACAAATCAGTGTTTTGAATGTGCAACTAGCCAAACGCTTGAGTATCCTACCATCCCGGAAAAAGATAAAAATACGGGGTGTTACAGGAATGCCTCACATTTACCATCTAGCTAAAATGAGACTGCGGCTTCCTGGCGATAAGCGGAGTACCTTGGTAGAAATTGCCCTGAGTCCTTACCCACAACACATCCTAGGATTCAATGTTTTGGCTGGTAAGCGATGGCATCTCCCTAATGGCATATTGTGGTGTTTCGGCTCTTATGGAATGGGAGGAGGAGGAACCAAAACCACTCGGATAGGTACCTTACAAGCCGCTCCACCCTTGCCCACGTCGAGCATCACGTGTTGCACAATACCCACTACCAGCAGCAGCCAGACAAGGCATTACCGAAATGATCACAGACCTGGAAAAAAGACAAATCATCACCAGAACACACTCACCTTACAACTCTCCTGTTTGGCCAGTGCGTAAACCCGACAGACGCTGGAGACTCACCATTGACTATAGGAAGCTCAACAGCAATACACCCCCTCTCACAGCCGCAGTCCCGAACCAGACAGCAGCCGTGACAGCGATCCAAGCTGCATCACACACCTGGATGGCCTCATTGGACATCAAGGACATGTATTTCATGATTCCTTTGCGTAAGGAGGACAAACCTCAGTTCACTTTCACGTGGCAAGGTTCCCAGTTCACTTTTAATCGTCTCCTGCAGGGGTACAAGCACTCAGGTACTATCGAACACAATTCCTTAGCAGCATTGCTAAACACTATTGAGATCCCAAAGGATGTAAGTGTCTACCAGTACATAGATGACATCTTTGTGGGGGAAATGACAAAGATAAGGTGGGTTCAGAAGTTGCAGCCATCCTGGAACTGTTAATCAGCAATGGGTTACAAGTTCCATGAGCCAAATGTCAAGGCCCAGGTCAAGAGATCAAATTTTTCGGGTCCTGGTGGGCAGCAGGGGCAATATTAGTGCCAGAGGATGCTCTGGGAGGTGTTGAGAAGGGCCAAATCCCTAACAACAAAAGGGAGCTTCAACGGCTCTTGGGTACCTTTGGTTACTGGAGAAAGCACATTCCAGGCTTCTCAGTAATTGCTCATCCCCTTTATGACTTGCTTAGAAAGCACAGAGTCTGGGACTGGACCCCAAGGCACACTGAAAGCCTAAAAGTCTTGAAAGACGAATTAAAGGCTTATCAGAACCTGGGCCCTCTACACCCATGAGATCCCTTAAGGGCAGAATGGGGCTTTTCTGAACATGCCTCCTATTGTGGGATTTTCCAAAAGGGACCCAAAGGCCCTAGCAGAGCCCTTTCATTCTCTTCAACAACATTTTAAGATGCTGAAAGGAGGTATTCTGAATGGGAAAAGGGACTCCTGTCCCTGACCCGAGCTGTCAAAGAGGCAGAGAAGCTTCGCACTACTCAGGATATTGTAGTGCAAGGCCCTTTCTCTCTGCTCAAAGCAATCCTCAAAGGAACTCCTCTACCCAAGGGAATCGCTCAGAAGGCTACCGTGAAAAAATGGTATGCCTATCTGGAAGGGATTGCACAGCTTATACCTCTAAGAGAAGGACCCACAAAGGTATCCAAATTGCAGCAGCTTGTCAATCCAAATACTGTTCTGCTTTGCCAAACCTACAAAGCCTTCTCCAATTCAGGTAGCCCCTGAATTAACCACTGACTCCAGTACAGAAGGAGTATGGTTTACAGATGCATCCTCCTGTAGGGTAGGATTGCAGTGGTACTATAAGGCCATAGATCTGGAGATTGGCACAGACAGAACTGTTATTGAAGAGGGTGAGGGCAGTGCTCAAGTAGGAGAATTGCGCGCTCTTATGCTGGCTGCAGAAAACGGTGCAGAGACCATATACACTGATTCATACACTACATTTAAAGGTGCCACTGAATGGATTTGTCAGTGGGAAGCAAATCAGGGGAGAGCTGGTAACACCAAAGCTTGAAGGGCAACTGACTGGCAAAGGCTACTAGAAATAAGCCGATCCAGGCCTATTAAAGTAGTCTGGGTAAAAGGGCATTCCAGAAAGCAAAACCCTGCTGCTGCCTGGAATCAGCAAGCAGATCACTTGGCAAAAATCACTATGGTCAACCATAAGGGGAAAGACTGGGAATGACTAGCTGAGTGGCTACATATTAAGAGAGGCCATTCAGGGAAGTCAGATCTCTACTATGAATGTAGATCCAGAGGGTGGCCAGTTCCTCTGACCACATGTGAAACCATTCTCTCAGCCTGTCCTCAGTGTCAGATCAGGCTAAAAGCTAACCATCCTGATTTGGATCCAGCCCAACATATCAAAAGGGATAAAGTGCTATGGAGCACATGGCAAATTGATTATGTTGACCCCCTCAGACCCTCACGTGGGTGGAAGTGGTCTCAGGCCTTATTATGGCCACAGCCACTAGTGCTGCCTCAGGAGCTCAAACCATTGAAACTCTAAAAAGATGGTTCAACATCCTGCCTATGCCTGAATATATGCAAAGTCACAACAGTTCACATTTCACCTCAGCCTTAGTGCAAGATTGGGTTAGAGGGGAAGGAGTCAAATGGATATTCCATACTCCATACTACCCTCAGGCAAATGGCATGGTCGAAAGGGTAAACGGCCTCATTAAAAAGCACACAAATGTCTCAAAGGGTAGTTGGGACAAGCATCTGCCTTCTGCAGTCTTTACTGTGAACAACCGTTGGGGGAATTATGGTAGCCCCAAAGTGAAGGCATTTTGCCCCGCTGAACCAGCGAGGGATGTTAATTGCATGCCAGGGGGTCCAAAGGACAAATCCCCACACTCACTAACACAGTTACAGGTGGGTCAACCTGTTTTAGTGAAGTTACCCTCAGTTGGGACTGTGCTCATGACACTGGCTAAACCCAGAGGTTTATATGCCTGGGAAGCAACAGACAGTAATGAGAAAACACATCGAATAAGCACTTGATGGATTATTCCAAATTGCTAATTGCCAAGCCTGGCTTCTCTATGTCATGGCCAGTTTTGTTTCCCCACAGAATGACGCTGTTCCAGCAGACATCCTACACTGAAAATGAAAACCTCCCTGCCATGGGTCATACAGGCGAGCGGGGAGAA
The DNA here is from genome assembly GCF_027791375.1 of Indicator indicator. NCBI lineage: Eukaryota > Metazoa > Chordata > Aves > Piciformes > Indicatoridae > Indicator > Indicator indicator. Next base: position 239,783 of record NW_026539066.1, on the reverse strand, counting down.
CGACACATCAATGTGATGCAAGTTCAAATCCCACTTTACTGAACCATCGGTAGTTGCTTATATAGGCCAAACTTCTCCGCTCCACCCTCACGCCGTGCGCATGCGTCCTTTCCAGGAAGCCGATTGGTTAGCATAGTCACATTGTTTACACCTGCTTCCCCACCTACATCGTGCAATGTTGCGAATGCCCCAACATCTCCCCCCTTTTTCTTAAATAACAAATTCAAACTCTTAGTTACACTACTTAGCATGCATTGAATTAAATATGACAACAATAAGCATGTAATTAGCAAAGCAAAAAATTGTAAGTATCAGCATTTCAAGGACACCAGTAACACAGCCTGGTAGACCCCAATTTGAAAACAAACTATTAAACCAATTATCTAACGAACCCCTTTGTTGCTTAACCCTCTTTTTTTTTTTTTTTTTTTTTTTTTTTAGTTACACTACTTAGCATGCATTGGATTAAACATGACAACAAAAGCATATAATTAGCAAAGCAAAAATTATAAGTATCAGCATTTCAAGGACACCAGCAACACAGCCTGGTAGACCCCAATTTGAAAACAAACTATTAAACCAATTATCTAACGAACCCCTTTGTTGCTTAACCCTCTTTTTTTTTTTTTTTTTTTTTAGTTACACTATTTAGCATGCATTGGATTAAACATGACAACAAAAGCATATAATTAGCAAAGCAAAAATTATAAGTATCAGCATTTCAAGGACACCAGCAACACAGCCTGGTAGACCCCAATTTGAAAACAAACTATTAAACCAATTGTCTACAGAACCCCTTTTTTTTTTTTTTTTTTTTTTTTTTTTTGACATCCAAATATCTTTTTGACTAGATACACTGTGGGCTGAAAGATTAAAACAACGCATTCCCTCAATTTCTTGACGACCATGTCCTTGGGCTAAAAGCAAGGACTTTATTTTCAATCTTTCGTATTGTCGTCCGAGTCTATTTGACCTGGATCAGATACGGGCCGTATCCACGGTCGAACCCACTTGGCTGGAATCCATCTTGTTGACTCTCCTATAGACACACAAGCATAACCCCTTCCCCAAGTCAGTAAGCGGACTGGTCCATTCCATCGCTGGGCCAAAGGTTCAAAGATTTGTACTAATACCTCATGCTGAGAGAAGTCATTTCTATTAAGCAGGTGAGAGAACATAGGAACTAAATTTTGTTCTGTCCGTGGATTTAACCAATTTAACACATAGCATGCCTTTGCTATAGTGAGGTACGGACTCCTTTCCCCCTCTTTTTTATATATTGTCAAAAGTCGTTTTAGATCCTGGTGCGCTCGTTCAACAATGGCTTGCCCTCCTGAATTATAGGGTATACCTGTCAAGTGTGTAATTTTCCAGTTCTGAAAAAACTCATGAACTTTGTTACTCAGGTAAGCTGAAGCATTGTCAGTCTTAATAGTATCTGGTCGCCCTAAGACTGCAATGGCTGTTGTCCAATGCTGAATACAAGCTGAACTGTTGGTTGACTTATGTGAAGTTGCCCAAATTGCTTTAGAACATGTATCTATTGTGACATGGATGTATTTAAAGGCACCGAACGGAGGAAATTCGGCGACATCCGTTTGCCAGACCTGGCGAGGTTCTAGGCCCCGCGGATTAGTCCCTTCAGCCGAAATGGGAGTTAATCGGGCACAATCAGGGCAACTAGCAATTATTGAACGAGCATCTGTTTTAGAAATCCCAAAGGACTTCATCAATGACCGTGCCGATTGATGAAAAAATTTATGGGACTGAAGCGCTTGTGCCAAAACATCTTCTGTGGATACTTTGCTTACTACTTTGCTGTCTATGAATGAATTCCCTTCAGCTAGTAACCCTGGCAAATTAGAATGGCTTCTGATATGCATGACCCACCATGGATGTTGACGTGTGTGATGGTTTGAAACTGTCTTTTTAATTTTTCCTTGCAAAGTTCAGAACAGAGAAAGTGAAAGAATGTAAATAAGTCACTATTGGGTGTAAGAAAGCAAAATAACGATTGTTCTAAACACTTCCATTGGATAGCTAGAAATGTTTAAGAACTATTACCCAAAACAAGGTAGGCACTCTGCACATTCTGCGTTCGGCAGTGGGGGCAGTTGCTGGGCTGTCTGGTTGCTGTTTCTTCTTCTCTTCTGGCTGAAGATAACACACTGACCTTGGCAGCTAAGTTAACAACTTTCTGCTCTAACTAAACTCCGCTTCTCTGTCCAGGAGGGTCTGGGGGGAAGCTCCTGGGAGAGGGAGGCCCCTTTGGGAGGGTCCCCTTGGGGGGAAGCAAAGGGAGATCGATTGTGCTTTTTCTGTTGATTGTATATATTTCTAAATGTTGTGAATTTTGTATATTTGTACATATTCATTGCATTTCATCTGCTTGTAAATACAGCCTTCATTTGCTTCCAGACTGGGCTAGCCTGGTTATTGTCAGTGGGGGGGGGGAATTTCAGCTCACACCGACACACTTTTTATTTTTGGTGCTCCAACTTGGGGCTCGATTGCTTGTATGATTTATTCCTGCTCAGATTAGGAAGCAAAATGAAGCTGTTTTGGATTTTGAGTAATTTTCTTTCCTCTGTTATCAGTGTGATTGTCTACAGATGGGCTGTTTCCTGCATGATAGACAAGATTGTGAGGTATGTGGCATATAAGTCGTTTCTTTGCGTTAAGAACAAGTTACTGAATGCTGTTGAATTCTGTTGTGGTCTTATTGGGCTTAGAAGATATGGTAACTCAACTATGAATCTGCTAGCAGACACATTTGAGTTTGTTACTCCTCTTACAACTACAGAGGGTCTTTGGAACCAGTGGTACCCTAGATATCTTGTGCTAGCCTTAATTTTGTTGTTTCTTGGAATAATCATATGGCTGCTGATAGCACTGTGTCAAGAAAGACGTAAGGCTACTCACTCTTCCGACCTGCGTAGATGTAAGAGGAAACATAGAAAAGCTCAGAGAGGTTCGGAATTGGTTTCTGATTCTGATTACGGTGACCAGGAAATCACAGTTCAGGTTTGTGAGAAAGCTGCCGATAGTTTTGACTCAGAGCCAGCAGCAGTAGCTGCGGGACCTTTGCCAGAATCTGAGATAACAGACTCGGGTACACAGGCAGACATAATTACACAGACAGACTCGGCGACACAGACAGACTCAATTACACAGGCAGAGAGGGGTGCACGGGCAGACAGGGGTACACAAACAGACACAGTTGCACAGAGAGAAATGGTTGTGCAGACAGACATAGTTACACAGAGAGAAATGGTTGTACAGACAGACATAGTTACACAGAGAGAAATGGTTGTGCAGACAGACATGGTTACACAGAGAGAAATGGTTGTCCAGGCAGACATAGTTACACAGAGAGAAATGGCTGCGCAGACAGACATAGCTGTGCAGGCAGACGCCATTAACGAGGCACAGTCTCCTCCTCCTCCCTCTTCTGCCCAGACGGACGCAGCAGTGTCTGCAGGATCTCAAAGCACACCTCCTGCCAACCCTGCACAGACTCCCTCTGCTCCTGCTAACCCTGCACAAAATTCCTCTACTCCCTCCAACTCTGCTGTGAATGTGAAAGCCAATCCAGTAAATTTGGTGGCCACTGTAAGCAGAAAGCGTAAAGGAGCTGCAGGAGGAGATGCAGATGCTGCAGGAGATGGTGCAGATGGAGATGAGGGTCCTTCTACTCAGGGTCCCTCTGTTAAGAAAGATCCTTCTGGTGAGGAAGAGAAGGTTAGCCTTAAAACTCTGGCAGACCTTTTGAGACCCCACATGGATGATGGAGATGTAGACCCTGCTGAATTAGCAACTGCAGGCAGTGCCTCTGAACTCAAGGAAATTCAACGGAGGATTAAAATAGGATTATGGGGACAGCGACCTCAGGATGATGATGATGATGATGATGAGGATGACATACAGTCAGCTAATGCACCCAGACAGGAAATTAGACATGTGAGGAAGGATTACATCAGAGGAGATAATGAGCCAGTCCTGTCTTGGCTAGCCAGGTGTTTTGATATGGGAGCCCCAGCATTGGTGGTAGGCGACAAGTCGACATCTCAGTTGGGGATGCTCTCAAAGGATACAGGCATAGACAGGCATCTAGGCAAGTGCATTGGTAAAGCTTCTCTGTGGGCACGCCTCCTACTGGCAGTCTCGCTGAGGTACCCCAGCAGAGATGATTTACCATGGAACCCTAAGCCTTGGACCACAATAGCTGAGGGAATCAAGCGTCTGAGAGAATTTGCAGTGAGAGAAATAATATATGGAGATCATAAGACTCTGAATCCTGATGAAATTCCTGTTGGAACAGGCCTTGCCAAAAAGCTCATTAAGCTTGCTCCTCCTAATTATGCTACTATTCTGGCAAGCAGGATTGTGGCAAGAAATTATGGTGGAGTGCCTCCCACTGTTGGCTATTTCACTGACCAAATGAGGCAATTGGAGGATAGTCTTGCATGTACTTCTTTGGTTTCAGCCATTGAAACTTTGTCTGGAAAGATTGAGAATTGCATGAAAGAGCTGAAGGAGGAATTTAAAACCTCCATATCCAACTTGATGAAGGGGGATGATTCTGATTCCTCTTCCTCCAGATGGCTACAAGTTTCAGCTGTTAGGAAAAGACGTGCTCCAAGGAGGCCATTCCAGAATAGGTCAAACCAAAACAGACGGCAGAGGCAATCACGTGGCAGTATCTGGATAACTCTGTGTGGTCAGTTTGGTGAGAACATGAACAGATGGGATGGTCAACCAACTTCTGATCTTTTCAACAGGTTACGGGAGCTGCAGAGGGCCAGATCCCGAGGTAGCAATACCAGGAGGGTAGCTGTCGCTTCCTCAGTTTCCCAGAACAACTCTGATAGCTCCAACAGTGATCCTAATTCTGGTGCTGGACGTTGTGCCAGCTGTACATGTGGAGGTAATCCCCACCATTAGGGGTGCCCTGCCTTCCGCCAGGGGGAGGTAAGGGATAATGGAGATAACAGAATCTATTGGGATGTGTACATCCAGTGGCCTGGCACTTCAAAATTTCAGAAGTACAGGGCCTTGGTTGACACAGGAGCTCAGTGCACCATAATACCATCAAATTATCAAGGGGGAGAATCTATAACTATTCAGGGAGTCACTGGTGGATCTCAAGAGTTGTTTAAGATAGAGGTTGATATAAGTTTAACTGGGAAGCAGTGGAAGAAACATACTATTGTAACAGGACCTAATGCACCTTGTATTTTGGGAATTGACTTTCTGAGAGAAGGGCGTTTTAAAGACCCTAAGGGTTACAAATGGGCTTTTGGAATAGCAACTGTAGAAATTGATGGAGGAAAATTGAAGTTGTCCATTAGACCTGAGCTTTCAGATGAATCTGCAGTTGTGGGACAACATGAGATAGAGGATGTAAAGCTGCCGGTTGCTTCTCAAACTGTGCATCACAGACAATACAGAACCAACTGTGACTCTTGGGTGCCCATTCAAAACTTGATTTGTCAGTTGGAGAGTCAGAAGGTCATCAGCAAAACTCATTCACCTTTCAACAGTCCAGTCTGGCCTGTGCGAAAGCAGAATGGAGAGTGGCGTCTGACAGTTGATTTCCGTGCCTTGAATGAAGTAACTCCACCCATGAGTGCAGCTGTACCAGACATGATGGAACTCCAATATGAGCTGGAATCCAAGCAGGCCAAATGGTATGCTACCATAGACATTGCTAATGCTTTCTTCTCTATTCCCATAGCAGAGGAATGCAGGCCTCAGTTTGCTTTCACCTGGAGAGGCATTCAGTACACATTCAATCGTTTGCCCCAGGGGTGGATCCACAGTTCAACCATCTGCCATGCAGTGATCCATGATGCTTTGGAGAAAGGTGGAGCTCCAGAACACATTCAGTTCATCGATGACATCATCGTCTGGGGTGAGACTGCTGAAGAAGTCTTCGAGAAAGGTAACAAAATCATTGACATTCTCTTGCAAGCCGGTTTCGCTATCAAGCGAGACAAGGTGAAAGGACCTGCCAGAGAAATCCAGTTTCTGGGAGTGCGGTGGCAAGATGGTCGCCGTCACATCCCAATGGATGTGATAAACAGAGTCTCCACCATGGCAAATCCCACCAACAAGAAAGAAACTCTGCGTTTCTTAGGCATAGTGGGATTTTGGAGACTGCACATTGCTGGATACAGTCAGATTGTGAAACCTCTATATGATGTGACTCGAAAGAGAAACAGTTTCCAATGGGGTCCTGAGCAACAAGCAGCCTTTGACCAGATCAAGCGAGAGATAGTCCAAGCAATGGGTCTGGGACCTGTCCGAACTGGTCCAGACATTAAGAACATTCTGTACACGGCCGCGAGTGACAATGGTCCAACCTGGTGCTTATGGCAAAGAGCTCCAGGGGAGACACGAGGACGTCCTCTTGGTTTCTGGGGTCGTGGCTACAGAGGCTCAGAGGCAAACAACACTCCAACAGAGAAAGAGACTTTAGCTGCTTCTGAAGGAGTGAAAGCTGCTTCTGAAGTGATCGGAACTGAGTCACAACTTCTTCTAGCTCCTAGATTGCCAGTTCTGAATTGGATGTTCAAAGGCAAAGGTTCTTCACCACATCATGCAACAGATGCTACCTGGTCTAAGTGGATGGCTCTGATAACACAGAGAGCTCGAATGGGAAATCTCGAAAGGCCTGGTTTGGTGGAGGTGATCACAAACTGGCCAGAAGGCACAAGCTGTGCAAAACCTCCAGAGGAGAGAGTAACTCGTGCAGAGGAAGCTCCTCCTTACAGTGATCTGTCTGATGATGACAAGAGATATGCTTTGTTCACAGACGGTTCCTGTCGTCTTGTTGGGAACAAGCGAAGGTGGAAATCTGCAGTGTGGAGTCCAACGCGCAGAGTTGCAGAAGCGAGAGATGGAGAAGGAGAATCCAGTCAATTCGCAGAGGTAAAAGCTGTCCAGCTAGCTCTCAACGTAGCTGAACGTGAGAGATGGCCAAAGCTTTATCTCTACACTGACTCGTGGATGGTAGCCAGTGCCTTGTGGGGTTGGCTGAAAAACTGGAAAAAGAATGGCTGGCAGAGAAAAGGAAAGCCAATCTGGGTTGCAGATCTGTGGCAAGACATTGCTGCTCGCATTGAGAGAATCCCAGTGAAAGTGAGACACATTGATGCTCACATTCCTAAGAGCAAAGCTACAGAGGAACAACAACACAACCATCAGGCAGATCTAGCTGCAAGAGTTTCCCAGGTGGACACAAACTCTGATCCTGATCCTGATCTTGACTGGAAACACCGAGGTGAGCTGTTCTTAGCTCGGTGGGCCCATGACTCGTCAGGACATCAAGGCAGAGATGCAACCTACTGATGGGCTCGTGACAGATCCATTGACATTTCCATGGATGCTATCACACAAGTCATCCATGACTGTGACATTTGTGCTGCTATTAAGCAGGCAAAGCGGATCAAGCCCTTGTGGTATGGTGACCGATGGTCCAAGTACAAGTATGGTGAAGCCTGGCAGATTGACTACATCACTCTACCTCATTCTCCATCTGGTAAGCAGTATGTGCTGACTATGGTAGAGGTGAGCACTGGATGGCTGGAAACTTATCCAGTTCCTCATGCAACTGCACGTAACACCATTCTTGGCCTGGAGAGACAAATCCTGTGGAGACACGGAACTCCAGAGAGGATTGAGTCAGACAATGGAACTCATTTCAAGAACAATCTTGTAAAAAACTGGGCCAAAGAGCACGGCATCGAGTGGATATTCCACATTCCCTACTATGCACCAGCTGCAGGGAAGATCGAATGCTACAACGGTTTGCTGAAAACCACTCTCAAAGCCATGGGGGGTGGATCTTTGAAAAACTGGGAGAGACATTTAGCAGAAGCAACCTGGTTAGTGAATAGCAGAGGTTCAGTGAATCGAGCTGGACCTGCCCAGTCAGATTTGTTGCGAAAGGAAGAAGGTGATAGAGTTCCTGTTATCAGAGAAAAGAATCTGTTAGGCAAAACGGTTTGGGTATTTTCTCCTTCAGGAGAGGCCAAACCTGTCCGAGGGGTGGTTTCTGCTGAAGGTCCTGGTCACACCCATTGGGTAATGCAAGAAAATGGTGAAATTCAGTGTATTCCACAAAGAAATCTAACTTTGGCTGAGAGAGGTTAAATTCAGAGTGTTGTGCAGACACAGCATCGCGCCGAAGAGGAGAGTTCATGAGATCTACGGTGCACGAACCCTGAGAGCCCTGAGTCGCCTGAGAGTCCCTGTTCCTTTCTTCGCTCCATCTGCGAGGAAACAAATTGTTTGCTGTTTTTCCTGTGATTTGACTCTTTTGAATCATCTACATCTGAGATAGCCAGAATGGACTATGGTCTTTATTCACCTATTGTTGTAGATATTATTTTAGATTAGATAAATGATAGTTGCAGCCAATGGAATTGTTTAGAAGGGGTGGACTGTGATGGTTTGAAACTGTCTTTTTAATTTTTCCTTGCAAAGTTCAGAACAGAGAAAGTGAAAGAATGTAAATAAGTCACTATTGGGTGTAAGAAAGCAAAATAACGATTGTTCTAAACACTTCCATTGGATAGATAGAAATGTTTAAGAACTATTACCCAAAACAAGGTAGGCACTCTGCACATTCTGCGTTCGGCAGTGGGGGCAGTTGCTGGGCTGTCTGGTTGCTGTTTCTTCTTCTCTTCTGGCTGAAGATAACACACTGACCTTGGCAGCTAAGTTAACAACTTTCTGCTCTAACTAAACTCCGCTTCTCTGTCCAGGGGGGTCTGGGGGGGAAGCTCCTGGGAGAGGGAGGCCCCTTTAGGAGGGTCCCCTTGGGGGGAAGCAAAGGGAGATCGATTGTGCTTTTTCTGTTGATTGTATATATTTGTAAATGTTGTGAATTTTGTATATTTGTACATATTCATTGCATTTCATCTGCTTGTAAATACAGCTTTTCATTTGCTTCCAGACTGGGCTAGCCTGGTTATTGTCGGTGGGGGGGGGGAATTTCAGCTCACACCGACACAACGTGCAATAATTTCAGACTGTAGCTCCAAGATACACATCTCAAGCACAGGATTAGTTATACCGCCTAAGATTGCATTATTTAAACGCTTTACTACTTCCAGCACATATTTTGAGTCGATTATAATATTCAAGGGTGTCCTCCGGAAATCCTGAAATACCATAAGAACTGCTTTTAATTCCAAAATCTGAACTGACCCTTTTGTCTTTTCTACTCGGGTATTCCATAGCCCGTTGATTTGATGAGCATATCCATATTTTCCTGTCATTCTACTGGCATCCGTAAAAATAGTGACCCCCTCAGAAAGGGGAGATTCTACTTGCAAGGAGTCCTGTTCTATTATCAAATTTGTTTTAAACAAAGGGTGTTTCGGGTAATGATTATCCAGTCTAATTCCATGGACAGCCGTCGCAAAAGCATCAGATTGCTCCATCCATGAATCTGCAAGATTAATGTTTTTCAATGGCAAAATAATTTGAGCTGGGTCCGTTGCTGCAATTATCCTTAATCTATTTCTTGCTTTTAACAGTAAATTTCCGACTGTGTCTAGCCTTGTAGTTATAGTGGCCTTCAACGTACTGCTATGGAATACCCATTCCAGAATTAACACTGAATCATCTTTAGAAATCTGAGTAATCAAAGCAACCACTTCCCTGTCTTGATTATAACAAATAATAGTGAAAGGAACACCAGGTACAATTCGATCTGCCATATTATTCCGTATTTTTTCTCCTATTACTTGTAAAGCTTGGTATGCTGTGGGGGTCAATGCTCGAGGGTCAGAAGGGGATTTCCCACCTTTTAAAAGATCAGTTAGTGGCTTTAAATCAGAATTGGTAATCCCACAATATATTCTTAACCATTGTAAATCACCGACCAGTCTTTGCACATCATTCAAATTTTCAATTTTTGTATTAAGATTCAATTTTTGAGGTCTCAAACGTGTTTCTAGAATCTGCATGCCCAAATACACCCATGGTGCACGACGCTGAATTTTCTCTTGTGCAATTACTAAACCATATTTTGCTAATGCTTGAGTCACTTCTTGCTCTTTTTGTAATGGAAGTGGCGTTGGGGAGGCAATTAACAAATCATCCATGTAATGGTAAGTAATCAAGTCAGGGTTATTTTTTCTCCACGGAGCTAATGCCTGATCTACAAACCATTGACAAATTGTTGGCGAATTTTTCATACCTAGGGGCAGGACCACCCATTGAAACCGTTTAGAGGGTGCAGATCTATTAACAGACGGAACTGTGAAAGCAAATTTGTCGCTGTCTTCCTCATGCAGTGGTATTGTGAAAAAGCAATCTTTCAGATCCAAAATAAGTAGATTCCAATGTTGGGGCAACATAACCGGAGATGGTAATCCTGGTTGTAATGCCCCCATTTCTACCATTCTATTATTAACAGCTCTTAAATCATGCAACAGTCTCCACTTCCCCGATTTTTTCTGTATAGTAAAAATCGGTGTGTTCCAAGGACTGACGGATGGTTTTATATGCCCCAATTTCAAGTTGTTCCTGAACTAAACTTTCAACAATTTGCAGCCTCTCTTGAGTTAACGGCCACTGATCCATCCATAGCGGATCTTCATTTTTCCATTGCAACTTTAGAGTAGGGCAGTGGCCGCAACTAAAAATTTGTCTGGATCTTAACTCCCCATTGACTCAGTATATCTCTGCCCAAGAGGAGAAGATTTGTCTGTAGGACATAGGGCTTTGCCCAAGCTTGCTGTCCCTCCTCATTGGTGAATAAAACAAATTCCTTACTAATTTTGGTTGAACTGCTCCCTCCGATTCCCACTAAATCGGATCCAGGATCCTCCAAAGGCCACGCTACAGGCCAGAGATCAAGGGGTAAAACAGATACATCCGCCCCTGTGTCCAACATCATCTGCAAACCCTCTAAAGTAATACCACCAGGACCCGAAATTGTTACAGACATCAAAGGTCTTTCTAAACCAAGCGTTTTACAGAACAATACCTGCGGTTCGCCATTAGATCCAAAACCTCCCGTACCCCTTTCCTTGTTTTCTGTATTGGAAACTTGTGATTTAAATGGTACCAATTGCGCTATCGTGCTTCCTTTTGGAATATGGACAGGGGGCGCAAAACATCGAACCATAATACAAATTACACCTTGATAGTTGGCGTCAACAACTCCTGGAAGCACAAATATCCCTTTTTTTGTTGCCGATGATCTCCCTATTAATAATGCCGACAACCCAAACCCTAATGGCCCTGACTCAGTTGAAGATACTACATGTATTTGGGTATCAAATATGTCTGCTGGTTCGGCCACTGCCAAGTCGACCCTAGCACTTCCTGTTGTGGCTGCTCGGATTCGACTGAGACAGCCATCGCCATTTTCTGAGGGGAGGGATACTTGTTGGCCGCGTCCCGCCCCCCGCGGCTGACTCCATTTCCCTGATTTTGATTCCATGTTAATAGCATCCCATTCTTATTGAATTTGGATCGGCAATCTGCTGCCCGGTGACCATATTTACCACATCTAGCGCAATTGCCATTTAAACTATTTCTACTACCATTTTGATTGGGACACTGCTTCTTAAAATGACCACGTTGACCACATTGATAACAGCGTGAAGGTCCCTTGTCTCCTTTGCCTAAATTTTGTTGCATTTTAAGTGCGGCCACCAATGCATGAGCATGTATTTTTGCCTTTTCTTGTTCGTCAATCAAAGGAGCCCTGGCACACACTTCTATTATTTGAGTAATAGAAGCTGTTGGTGGTAGAGTTGCTATTAATTGTTTGCATGCTGCGTTCGCATTTTGCACCGCAATTTCTTTGGTGAGAAGTCCCTTTAGTTCAGGTTCGACATTGGGGGCATTTTCTAAGGCTTCCCTTATACGGTCTACATACGCAAAGAATGATTCATTAGGTCCTTGAGTGATTTTTGTGTATGGTAAAGAAGGAGTACCAATTTGAGGTAGAGACAAAAAGGCTTGCAGACCAGCATTCTTTGACTGGCTCAATATACGCGGATGCCCTGCCGCTTGCACTGAGGGGTCCTTAAACTGACCGCTGCCCATTAACTGATCCAGAGTAGCCGTACGCAAAGGATCAGTACCAGGGAGATTCAAGTTCTCTACCTGTTTTATCTCTAACAAGTCTTGCCATTTGGTTACCCATAACATGAAAGCTGTGGGGGTTAAAACGAGCTCCATCACTGCCCTGAGATCAGCAGGAACTAGATCTTGATATTTTATGAGAGCCGTGATCTGATTTTTAACCAGCTTGTTTTGATACCCAAATTGCATTATTGTCTTTTGTATAGATTGAACAAGCTTCCAGTCCAAGGGCTCCCAAGTCGGTCCCCCACCACGCCGTACTACAGGCGCAGCAATAGGTTCAAAACTAAAATCTCCTTGCAAGATACAATTCTGAGCAAGACCCCTGTACCTTTTATCCGCATTAAATGAAGGATCTTTAGGCAATGAAACCATTGGTATATCAGTATCAACATTTCCCCCACCGTGCATATTTGCTTTCTCAAAATTTCTGGCCTTTTTATCTATTTCTTCCAATTGCTTTTCTATATTTCTCAACCCAGTAACTATAGAACTATGTGCTGCCTTATAAGCATCTTTGATGTCCCGTTTTTTCGAATCACGATCAAGTCTCCTCATTTGCTCCAAAAGTTCTGTCATAGCCTCTCTCTGCTGTCGCAGTTCTTTTCTTAGTTCTTGATATGGATTGTTTGCAGCTGCGGCACTACCGTGACCCCTCCCCGAGGTCGCTGAAGAGGAAAAAACAGTCTGCAATTGATCCCAAAAAGCAGTGGAATCTATTTCCATGCTTTCATTTTCTCCGGAAAAAGGGGCAGTCGCCTCAGTATTTGCAGCGCCCTGTGCCGTCATGTTAATCACAACAGAATCACTTTGATTCGGACCGGCTGCGTAAGGTGGTAAAGATTCATCTGCGTCACAATCGGGGTTATAGGGGGGCAAATCATCCCAGTCCAGACCCCAGGCAATCTTCTCTGCCCTGGTCATATGTGATGTTGTTACAGGGCAAGTAACAGGAGAGTCTTGACAGTCTATAGAACTATCGATAGGCAGCCAATTGTCAGGCAATTCTGCTTTTGTTCCCTTTGTCTGTTTCCAAGCAGCCGCAGCGGTCGCCTCCCCATGAACTTTGTCAAGCAACAAACGCACTGTTCGATATGTTTTAGCCAAGTGTTTTGCCTCCTTAGATTTTATCTGCACGCTCTTCCAGAGCTCCTGTCCTATCTTCTGCCAAACTTCCTGACTATAAGCATCTCTTGTAGAGTTCAAATAACCCCTTCTTCGTGCCCAAGTAAACAGTTCCATTAACGCGGGCTTTGGCAAATTAGTTTCCCTTTCTTCAGCCAGCCTTAACAGGCTATCTACTACGGCTTCTTCTACAACTGATACAGTCGACCCCGTCCCGTTCTGTTTTCTATCTACTACGGCTTCTTCTACGACTGATACAGTCGACCCCATCCTGCTCTTTTTTCTCCTGACTCACCGGTCAGCCGTGCACGAATCCGCCTTTCTTCGGGCGCCCAGCTTTCCTCTCCGCTGGCAGCAGGATCCTCGCCGCTCCGCCGCTCTGATGTGTCCGTCCCCAATCAGTATCACGTCGGGGTCACCAAATGCCGCGGGCCATACAGGCGAGCGGGGAGAACGACACATCAATGTGATGCAAGTTCAAATCCCACTTTACTGAACCATCGGTAGTTGCTTATATAGGCCAAACTTCTCCGCTCCACCCTCACGCCGTGCGCATGCGTCCTTTCCAGGAAGCCGATTGGTTAGCATAGTCACATTGTTTACACCTGCTTCCCCACCTACATCGTGCAATGTTGCGAATGCCCCAACACCTCCCCCATAAAGACCAGAAGTCAATCACCGGTCAGGTGGTGGAAATTGAAATATTGAGAGTACAAGTGCCAGGCTCAGAACAGGTGCTACCCTACACTGCTTCTGCAGTATACTCTGGTTAGGGTATAGCTATACATTTTGCAGGGTTATATGTATAATGTTCTTGCAATGTTCATATAAGGTAGGATAACCTATTTGAAACAAATTCACTCATGGAGCAACATTTGCCCACATACACTTGCCCATAAGCAAGGGGTGGAACATGGTGAACGAGACTTATGCCCACGACTACATCCCAAATAGTGGCAGGACATGTCCCTACATGTTCAGCTTGAACCCCCTCTTCCCTCTCCATTCTGGAGTGGGGGGGGAAGTCTTAGCGCCACCTAGTCTGGGTAAACAACCTCCCTGGGCCCGTTGTGGTAAATAAAGCTCAGGTGTGCTCATACTACATTTGGTAAAACATAATTTTATTGGTTGATTACTCTGTTTACAAAGGATGCTCACTGGACCAGTGTTCGTGCGGCAAATGTTAAATAGGGGTTGTTTTGGTAAAGGAATGATACGTGCTCCGTGCCTGTGCCTGTTCTCGTGTGCGGGCCCGTGCTTCCCTCGCGCCCTGCATTGCCGAAGGATCTGCTTTTACCCGGGACTCGAACCGGTGTGTCCGAGTTCATCGCCGCAGATCGCCACCGTTGCCCAACTGATCGCCGAGCAAGGGAACTGATAGCCAAGCGAGGGAACTGATCACCAAGTGAGGGAACTGTGGTGACCCGTGTGCACCGCCTGTCCTGGTCTGCTACAGCCCCCAGAGTGGGGACATCGCTTCGGCAGGACCAGCAGCTCCCCAGCCTATCCCTGCGGATCGCGGAAATGGTCGCCCCAGCCTCGCAGAGAAGCCGCTTTTGCTGTGCCATGCGACCCTGGCTCTGCCTACGTAGCGCACTCCGTGAACTGAGTTACAAAAGCCTCCGAATCTCACCAGAAAACTCCCAGGACCTAGTTGTTCCGGGAGAAGCAGCAGCCACACAGCACAGCGCCACGCGGTCGGTGCCATTTTTCAATTTCTTTATTATGGCATATCCGTGCCACAATTCCGGGAATACAAACGCAGTATCAAGGAAAGATCTCGCAAAGTTCTTAAGTTCGTGAGTAAGCCAAATACTTTCTTCATAGAGTTTCTTTTGTGGTTTGTGCCAAACCACCACTTTGTGGGCTTGCCGGTCCCTGACAAGCACTCCCCTCCCCCTTTCCAAATTGGTTTTGCTTTCTAAACTTCTAGATCCCCTCAAGCTGTTCAAAACACCCATATATATACATTCTGCAGAACTGGTTTCTTCCAACTGAACACTAGGACGTGTAAATATCGACTGTAAATAACTTGTAATATAGTGTGTAAATAAATATTTATAAAATCTCTATGAATATCACTGCTGTTCATTTTTGGCAACAATTTACATTTTAAATCAAGGTGGAATCCTTGTGGTAATTGGTATTATAATTGTAGTTGTGGTGAAGGCACCATATGCCCAGAATTATGCCCCCAAATACTAGCAAACTTGTCCCAACATGTTTGGGCAAGTCCCCCCTTCCACCCTCCTTTCAGGAGAGGGAGACAAAAGCCCAAGGCACCAACCTGTCTCCCTAAGGGGTAAACAACTACATGCACCCATCACATGGCATGCTCATGCTCTTTCTATCTAAGGGCATAATTCTAGCTTTACACTTTCTATAGGTTAAAGCAGGTTGTTGACCATTGTGCCCATTGGCCAGATCCAGCCTCGAGAAATCTATAAGTATTACCCCTCTTGTTTACCAATTTGCTCTCTCCTTTTGCTTTCTCTCACTTTGCTCGAGCTACATAAGCTCACAGCGCCTAAGTCTTCTCCCACATGCAAGCATACTGGAGGCCTCTGCATCATGGAAAGAAGCCAGTTCCGTGAGCTGCTCGAGGAACCAGCAAAGGAGATCCCTTCACTGAAGCTATGAAAGGCAGCATCGTAAGCCCAGTCGCGTCTTCAAGAGGACTGGAACCCCAAGAGTAAGCTTTAGCCAAGAGGGGGAGGGACTAGCCCGAGCTGGGCAGCCATAAGCAGCTGACCAAGCAGCAACACACCTTGCGTGACCCTTGCCATTTGCAGGAGATAAGCGGAGCTACCTTTAATGCTCCATGACCCTGTGTTTTCAGGGTAAAGTAACCTGGGTTTTCCCGAAAGAGAGAGAGATATATCCTCTCCTTTGAGAACAAGCCAAGGACTGCATCATAACCTTAATGGGAAGCAGTCACCGAGAAATTCGGCACTGTCAGCTCTACTTCGAGCGAGTGGAAGTGCCGCTTCACAGCACCCCTTCCCCGAAGCCCGTGTCCAGGATCGGAGACGATGGACCTCGCCCACCGGGAACCGTCTCCCCAACCACAAGGGCCAGCCCCGAAGGACCCAGCCCCACCACACAGGACCACATCCTCCGGTCCAGCCCTGCCGGGCCTATTCTGTTCAGGGAGACGCACCGATCCTGCCCACCTCCAGTCGCTGTAGTCGAGCCATGGGACCACCCTGCCAAGGGAAACTGCCGACCAGCGGAAAGCCTCACCTGTTGTCGAACGCAAAGGAGACGAGCTGCAATCAATATGATTTGCTGGTGAACGCGAGGAAAGACGAGCGGCAATCAATATGATTGATAAGCAAGCTTCAACTTTATTATTCAAATACACAGCTTATATAACATCTTCAGCTAAATATGCACACGTCATTATTCTATTGGTACAACTCAGGTAAATATGCACAAGTGTCATCATTCAATAGGTTTTTGATTAAAAGCTACATTATAATATCCAGCCCACTTGCGGTTAAGTCTACGTGCCATTTCATAGGCTTCTATCTAACTAGTTCTCTTGTTTCATCCTGTAAATTAACAACGCAGCTGCAAGCACAGCCACAAGGGCATGGTGACCTTGCCATATCAGCATAAAAGCTATCTACAAACGGTAAGCAACAGAATGGAATACGGCCTACACATTTTGCTCAAATAGTTGTTCCACAGAACCATGTCCCTGGGATTCAAGCCATTCTCCAACACTCGCCCCTCCCACAGCTGCAGGAGGAGAAAGAAAGTCACCTCCCAGAACGGGCGAGCCCCGGGCTGACAGACAACGAGCAGCTTGAATAATCCAGCAACTTGATTCACTGCAAAGAAAGACACAATGTATCTTTTCACGTGTGCAACACTCGCTAGCATTCATTTCAAAGCACCCGCACCTAGCTGCATGATATTCCAGCTTGAACTGCCTCTTCATAACATTGTAAACTTCTCTGTATATAGTTACAGCTGTCAAGCGTCTTGTCAAGTCTCCGTCTAGTGGACAAGTGGCAGAACTGCACCTTTCATTCCCTTAATAGCAACTTATTCTGTAAATATTCTAATCGGGTCAAATTTTATATACTAAACCAGTTACAGAATATGTTTTCACAATCATACCATAGAATCAATATATATAAAAGGTGATTAATTGGTTATTAATAATTAATAAGAATATAATTTTCATTACTCAAATTTCATAATACATAAATTAATAGCCATCCTCCTTAATCACCACAGTAGTATTAATGGTATTTGTAATAACGGCCTATAGAAATACGAGAAAGGTAAGGACACATGTATTGTCTGCAATGTAAAAATGGGGAGTTGTGATAGAACAGAAAGTATCTATGAAGGCTTAAGGAACAAGGAAGAACAGCAAGCTGCTGATAACAGAAGAATGACCTGATGATAAGAGGAGCTGACTGCAGTAAACAACTAGAAGCCTGAGACAGAACATTTACCTAAATGTAAAATTGGCTCAACCTGATATGGGAAGAAGACAACAATGGACAGCTTCACATGAAAGAATAAACTCAATTAGCAACAGGGGTAAAAACATGTTGGGTTATTGCTTAGCCTGCTCAATTTTTCCTATATAAACTGCATGTTCAATGCCAATAAATGGATTCCTGCTACACCTACTTGATGGCATCCCTTCCCCCCAGTGTATCTGCTGCACCACACAGCTTGGTGTCATCAGCAAACTTGCTGAGGGTGCACTCAATGCCACTGTCCATGTCACCGACAAAGATGTTGAACAAGACTGGTCCCAGGACTGAGCCCTGAGGGACTCCGCTTGTCACTGGCCTCCACTGGGACATGGAGCCATTGACAGCCACTCTTTGGGTGCGGCCATCAAGCCAGTTCTTTATCCATCTAGTGGTCCACCCATCAAACCCATGTTTCACCAGTTTGGAGACCTGGATGTGGTGCGGGACAGTGTCGAAGGCTTTGCTCAGGTCCAGGTAAATGACATCAGTTGCTCGCCCCTCATCTATTAATGTTGTCACTTGTTCATAGAAGGCCACCAGGTTTGTCAGGCATGATTTGCCCTTGGTAAACCCATGCTGACTGTACCCAATCACCTCTTCACTATTCTTCTGTCTCAGTAGTGCCTCCAGGAGAATCTGCTCCATGATCTTACCAGGCACAGAGGTGAGACTGACTGCCCTGTAGTTCCCTGGTTCTTCCTTCTTACCCTTTTTGAAAATGGGAGTAATGTTTCCCCTTTTCCGGTCAGTGGGGACTTCCCCAGACTGCCAGGACTTTTGGAATATTATAGAGAGGGGTTTAGCAAACTCATCTGCCAGTTCTCTCAGTACCCGTGGGTGTATCCCATCGGGTCCCATGGACTTGAACACTTTCAGGTTCTTCAGGTGATCACGAACCTGATCTTCACTTATGATGCAAGCAATGTGTGAGTCTGTTGTATACAGCTTTTCCTTTATATAGGTTAACATAATCACAGAAGGGAGCTTGTAATAGGTCATTTTTATGTCCAGGCGACAGTTGTAAACTCATGATTGGCTACAGAGAAAAACTATCACGCAAACACATATATTTTACCAAGGCTTAAACAAACGTCAGACAAAAGATAAAAGATTCTGCAACTCTGCATCTTCGATGTTACAACTTTTACCAAGTTCCTGTTATCAGATCCCTGCGTAACTCCCTCAGGTCACAGTGACCATTAGGAGTCAGCTATCTGTGTTTTTCTTTCTACACAGCTGCATTCCGTTCCCAGGGTTTACGACCCACCAGGATTAAAACATTTCCTTCTATCAGTAAAGCAGTGTCTGGGGTCCTGGTCCCCAATCCTACATTTCCCCCTTCCTGTTGAACAACAAGAACCCTTTTAAGAGAACGATTGATTAAGCCTTGTAAGCATTGCAATATATAAGGTAACAAAAGTAATAAAAAGAGCAAAACAGCAAAAGCATAAATGATTGTCTTAACAAGACTGTGAAGCCAGCCAGAAAGTCCTCAACTACCAAATATTTTGTCTAACCAATCCCAACTATTATCTTCACTAAGTTTAGCAATCCCTTCTTCAATGGTCTCACACAGATAGACACAGAGTGGTCAGAAAGACTCATACAACACATACCATCAAAATCCTCACAACCATGTCCTTGCAGTAAAAGCAAAAAATCTATTGTTGTTCTATTCTGCAAAGAAGCATGTCGGACAGAACCCACATCCAACAGGAGTTCCTTCAGAACCAGGAAGGAGGCATTATTCTGTTTTGCTAACCACCACCCCAATTTATTCAGGCTTGCTAAAGCATGTGCCATTCCAATTCCAGAAAATATACTTGTTATGATGTGCTTCTCTATCCTCCAAAACTCTACCCTATCATCACAATCCACTTCAAAGGCATGAGTGTTACGCTTTTGCCTCTTCCTAAGGTGATCAAAAATCATAGAAGCGTTCGGCATCAGCATGGTTAAATGACCGAGACTGCAAGGTCCTCCTCTGATTCGTGAGGGCAGAGCTGGCCAGGCTCTATCCCCACATATAAGGAAAACACCTGCAGGCAGACAATGAGGATGGGAATGTCTCTTCACTTCTATGAATTCAGTTCGATTGCACCATGCAGTATAATTTCTGTATCCCCTCCCTGCTGGAGTAACATCCTGAATATCTGTGGCCTTGTGTGATGTAGAGTTAAACACAACACAGTAACCCATTCTTACTGATCCTAACATACCTATCTCTTGAGGCTAGTCAGATTTATCTTTTCAAATCCTTTACACCGAAAACCATGAAAGCTTTTAAGTGTGCCAGGAAGCACATGTAGAATGATCTTTTCAAGTTCAGTGGTTCAATTTTCTCAGTGATGTCCTTTCACCCATTGTCGTGGAGAGGGTGAATAGGGATGGAGGATGGTGGATGGTGATTATGAATTATGAAAATATGAGTTATGAAATTATTATTATTAATATTCGATTAATTACTTTATATATATTGATTCGGATGCACGGTTGTAATAATATAGACCATAACTGATTTAGTATTTACAATCATACCCAATTATAATATTTACAGTCAATTTCTAATTAAGGGAACGAAAGGGTGTAGTTCCGCCGCTTGTCCACTAGATGGAGACTCGACAAAGCGCTTACACCTGCTAGCTATGTAAGAGATATTCATAATGTTATCACGAGGCAAGTTAAGCTGGAAATATCACGCGGTTATGCACGGGAGCTTTGAATAAAACGTTACTAGATGTTATACACATGAAGAGACATGCAGCGAGACAAATTGCCGGATCACGCGGGCTCGCTGGGTATCTGCTTCTGCCCAAGGATGGCCCTATTCAGGCGGCGCTTTCTTTCTCCCTCCCGGCTCTGGGGGGAGGGGCAAGGTTGGCTTTCTCCTCCCGCGGTCTGCGGGAAGGGCAGTTCGCTTCTTTGTCCTCCGGCGGTCTGCGGGGAGGGGTGCGGCTCCCTGACCGGAGGACGGCTCAGGAGGGCCAGGTCTTTTCGGTGCTTGGCCCTACGATCGAGGACGGTTTTCCCGTAGGCAGGTCTCCGGTGGGGGGGGTGCAGTGACGCGATGCTTCCCCCCCTCGGCTCGGCTCGAGGTGAGCTGACTGCCGCTTCTCTGGGCGACTGCTTCCATTTAAATTATAATGGTACAGTCATTGCCTTGACTTCAATGGAGAGGCTAATCTTTGCTCTCTCTTTTCCCTCGGGGAAACCCCGGGTGTTTCGCCCTGATACGGGCTGCGGAGCGGCTACAGGGGGCGGCTCCTTTCTCTCCCGTGGTCTGCGGGGGCCACGCAAGATGCGTTTCTGCTTATTTGGCTGCTTAATTAGCTTGCAGCGTTTCTGGACAGCCAGGCTTGGGCTAGTCCTTCCCCCTTTGGGTTACAGCTTACCCTCTCTGGGGGCTTCCCTCAGTCCTTTTCGACTGGGTCTACGTCGCTTCTGGCGACAGGGTCATCCTTTGCGGGTCCTCGATGCACACTCCGTGGGCTGGCTTCCATGTTCGCAGAGGCTTCCAAGTACGCTTGCGTGAAAGGCTTATAGCTTACACAATCGTGAGTTGCATGATGGGTGAAAGCAAAGGAGAGAGCAATGTGGCACCAAAATGGAGCAATACTTATAGACACTGGAGGCTGGACTTAGCCAATGGGCACACTTGCCAACAACCTGCTTCCACCTATAGAAAGGTGAAGCTAGAATTATGCCCGTAGATGGACAGAGCATAGGCATCCCATTGAGATGGGTGCCTGCAGTTGTTTATTCCCTTAGGAGACAGGCTGGCGCCTGAACCTTTTGTCTTCCTCTCCTGAAAGGAGGGTGGAAGGGGGACTTCCCAGAACATGTTGGGACAATTTAGCTGGTATCAGGGGGCATAATTCTGGGCATGTGATGCCTTCACGACACCCATTCATTGATATGCCCACCAGACAGGTGCTGAAGGGATTGGCAGGTGTTGATACGGACAGGCACAGCATGTCTTGTCCTATGGCCTTGGCAAGCGTAACCCACACATTTTGCTGTGGCTGCTTTGGGATCTGCAAGGCCACTGCTGCAGTCAGCATCCAAAGGATGATGAAAGCACTGGGACCCAGTGTGGTCCAAAACCTGTTGGACACAAGCATATCCTCCACCTGAGGTTATTAATGCACTGGTGGTAGTCAAAGAATTGAAATGACGTGTCATTGGGGTTTCCTGGGAATCATCAGAGACCTGCAAAAAATTTAAAATTTAAAACATACATAGCTTTGTTTAACCAGTCCTCTGAAGAGGCCCCTGCCATTCCTCCTCTTTAGTTTTTGCAAAAGTCGCTTCAGTGTACTGTGTGGGGGAATGGGGAATACAGGGAACATGAGCAATACCCCACAATTGCAAGAATGAATTAATTTTACCAGATAGGTAGGCTGGGCCATTGTCTGTTCCTGGGTAACCATTGTTTAACTATAACATTCAGGTGAGTTAACATATAAATCTACATAAACATAATCCCTAATTACTTGACATTAAGGCACTGAGACATTCATTCCCAAATGAGAGGTTTCCTCGGGGGACACTCGTGTGATCAGCTTCATATCTGTTGATTTTCAGATTCATGGGCATTGCTGTTTGTCCCATCCTTTGAGTCTGGTACTCTGCCATACTGGCATCAGGAATAAAATCCTTATCTTAAAACCTTTATAAACACAAAAACCAAAACAACATTCTATAATGTTTCGAAAATAAACTCATAAGTCCTGCTAATACCAAAAAAGTCCTAGAAACATAAAAAACTACGTGACAATTAAACCATCAAAGTAATGTGCAAGAAAACAACAAAAAAGATGGTATATTATGTAAAGCGTGCTTTTCAAAATGAAAACTTATTTACCATATATATATAGAGAGAGAGCTCTTTTTGAAATTGCCGGCACACTCAAAAAAAAAAGATGTTTGAACCAGAAAAAAAGGAAAAAAACCTTAACCTATAACCTCATAAACCCAGTAGCACTTACACGGTATTATACTTATTGATTAGGAAACATACTTTAACACAATCACTAAAAACTTATAAGCAATCATTATTATCTATAGCACTTAACATACCTTATTACAAGTAACAAATTTGTCATATAAGTACTATTAATCATTATGCTTATTGTGAAAACACGATTATAAACACTAAAATAATAAATTTCCCAAATCCCTTACAATCAGAAGTAATAATAAAAGCAATACACAGATATCAAATTCGCATTCACAAAATGGTGAAATACCTTTCTTAAAAAAACCTGTAACACTGTTACTTTAAAATCAGAACACAGGTTTCTGCAGACCGTAGAGGCTGCAAACAAGGGAGTGAGATAAGGAGGGAGAAGGAAGGGGGGGAAGAGAGAGGCAGGGTTGGCAAACGGCAGTAGAGAAGGCACTTTTTTCTTTTTTTTCTTTGTTGTTCACAAGCTGTTGTCTTCAGAAATGTGCAGATTTTCACGTTTTGAAATGAAGGTTCTGATTGCATGAATACTGCCTTCAGCTCCAAAGTTGCTTTTTCACTAATTTCTTTGTGATGAAAAAACTGTGACATTTCTTTAAAGAAGCAAGGGTTGTAAACACTGCTACTGCTGCTGCTGGTGTACGACAGCAATGGGAGCCGCAGCCGCTGCCTCTGCCATGGGACAAGCCAAAGCCACCGTGGGGGCTGCTGCTTGGTTCCTTGCTGTTGCTGGCACCGCCGCTCTGAGACTCGTGATGGCCCAGCCAGGGGCCATCTCCTCCCCCTGCTCCACACTGCTGTCTGTGCTGTAACTGTTGGGATTTTTTTCTTGCACCCACTTCAGCGTTACTTTAAGATCATGGCCAGAAATAACTTTGTCATGCTTTTTAAGGAGCTTATTCATTAGTTCATAAATGTCTCTCTCTGGGGATGACTCTTGATTCCCCATAGTTTCCCACAGCTCACCTCACTTCCTGGAGGGACTATGCCGGCCAGGTTTTCCTGCTTCCTTTCAGCAGCACATTCTGTGGGACTCGCGGCAGGACCACAGGCTAGCAGTTCATCATCTCCATCACATCAGAATCACCATTTTACCGCGACTGACAGACGGGACAAAGCTTGATGCAAGCAAGGTGTCAGTCTATTGTATACAGCTTTTCCTTTATATAAGTTAACATAATCACAGAAGGGAGCTTGTAATTGGTCATTAGTATGTCCAGGCGACAGCTGTAAACTCATTATTTGCTACAGAGAAAAAGTATCACGCGAACGCATATATTTTACCAAGGCTTAAACAAACGTCAGACAAAAGATAAAAGATTCTGCAACTCTGCATCTTCGATGTTACAACTTTTACCGAGTTCCTGTTATCAGGTCCCTGCGTAACTCCCTTAGGTCACGGTGACCGTTAGGAGTCAGCTATCTGTGTTTTTCTTTCTACACAGCTGCATTCTGTTCCCAGGGTTTACGACCCACCAGGATTAAAACATTTCCTTCTATCAGTAAAGCAGTGCCTGGGGTCCTGGTCCCCAGTCGTACACATACTGACCTTGAAAAGCTAAATTTAACAACCTCTCAGCTTTCTTGTCTTTCTTCCTTCTGCCAGGGGGGTCTGGAGAAGGCAGGGAAGGGGGAGGCATGGGGGCAGCTTTCCTGAATTTTGCCAGGAGGGTTTTGTGCTGTTTCTGTTAATTGTACATATTTGTAAATACTGTATATTTGTACATATTCATTGCATTGCATTGACGACTGTATTTTTTACTTTGAAAATACAGTTTCATTTGCTTCTGAACTGAGCTAGTCTGGTGTTTTTAATTTGGGAGGGGAATTTCAGCCCGCCACACTACAGCATCCATCATATCCAGTACAGCTGCACTCATGGGCTAAGTTACCTCATTCAAGGCACGGAAATCATCTGTCAGACACCATTCTCCATTCTGCTTTCGCACAGGCCATATTGGACTGTTGAAAGGTGAATGAGTTTTGCTGATGACTTTCTGACTTTCCAACTGACAAATCAAGTTTTGAATGGGCACCAAAGAGTCACGGTTAGTTCTGTATTGTCTGCGATGCACAGTTTGAGAAGCAACCGGCAACTTCACATCCTCTATCTCATGTTGTCCCACAACTGCAGATTCATCTGAAAGCTCAGGTGTAATAGACAACTTCAATTTTCCTCCCTCAGTTTCTACAGTTGCTATTCGAAAAGCCCATTTGTAACCCTTAGGGTCTTTGAAATGCCCTTCCCTCAGAAAATCAATTCCCAAAATACAAGGTGCATTAGGTCCTGTTACAGTAGTATGTTTCTTCCACTGTTTCCCAGTTAAACTTATATCAACTTCTATCTTAAACAACTCTTGAGATCCACCCGTGACTCCCTGAATAGTTACAGATTCTCCCCCTTGATAATTTGATGGTATTATGGTGCACTGAGCTCCTGGGTCAACCAAGGCCCTGTACTTCTGAAATTTTGAAGTGCCAGGCCACTGGATGTACACATCCCAATAGATTCTGTTATCTCCATTAGGCAGGGGCAGGGCACCCCTAATTATGGGGATTACGCCCACATGT
Source organism: Indicator indicator (assembly GCF_027791375.1). Taxonomy (NCBI): domain Eukaryota; kingdom Metazoa; phylum Chordata; class Aves; order Piciformes; family Indicatoridae; genus Indicator; species Indicator indicator. The sequence goes on along the minus strand of NW_026539066.1, from coordinate 214,505 downwards.
GCAATTGGCACAGTGCCTGTTGTTAGTGCTTGTGATGGTTTGAAACTGTCTCTTTAATTTTTCTTCTCAAAGTTCAAGCAGAGAAAGCTAAAGTGTGTAAATAAGTCACTATTGGGTGTAAGAAAGCAAAATAATGATTGTTCTAAACACTTCCATTGGATAGATAGAAATGTTTAAGAACCACTACTCAAAACAAGTAGGGGCAGTCGGATTGGGGAGTTCGCTTCCTTGCTGGGCTATCTGGCTGCTGCTTCTTCTTCTCCTCTTCTGGCTGAAGATAGCACACTCACCTTGGCGAGCTAAGTTAACAACCTTTCTGCTTTAGTTAACTCTGCTTTCTGCCAGGGGGGTCTGGGGGGGAGACCTCTCGGGAAAGGTCCCCTTTTGGGGGGGAAGCAAAGGAAGCTTGATTGTGCTTATTCTGTTGATTGCATATACTTGTAAATGTTGTGAATTTTGTCTATTTGTACATATTCATTGAATTTCATCATAGATTGTAGATTTTGCTTGTAAATACAGTTTTCATTCAGAAAACAGTTTTCATCCAGACTGAGCTAGCCTGGTTCTTGTTGGTGTGGGGGGAATTTCAGCTCACACTGACACAGTGCTAAAATCACTCTTGGAGCTATTAGAAGTGTTCTGGGAAACTGAAGAAGTGACAGCTCCCCTTCTGGTATTGTTACCTCTGACTGCCACTCTGCAGCTCCTGTAACCTCCTGAAAAGATCTGAAGATGGTTGACCATCCCACCTGTTCATGTTTTCACCAAACTGATCACGCAGAGTTATCCAGATACTCCCACTTGATTGCCTCTGTTGTTTGTTTTGGGTTGGCCCGTTTTGGAATGGCCTCAGGAGAGGACCTCTGTTTCTAACAGCTGAAACTTGTACCCATCTGGAAGAAGAGGAATTGGCATCATCCCCCTTCATCAAGTTGGATATGGAGGTTTTAAATTCCTCCTTCAGCTCGTTCATACAATTATCAATCTTGCCAGTCAGAGTTTCAATGGCTAAAACCAAAGAGGTACGTGCGAGACTATCCTCCAATTGCCTCATTTGGTCAGTGAAATGGCCAACAGTAGGAGGCACTCCACCATAATTTCTTGCCACGATTCTGCTTGCCAGAATGGTAGCATAATTAGGAGAAGGAAGCTTAGTGAGCTTTTTGGCAAGGCCTGTTTCCACAGGAATTTCATCAGGATTCAGCATCTTATGATCTCCATACATTACTTGTCTCACAGCAAACTCTCTCAGATGCTTAGTTCCCTCATTCATTGTGTTCCAAGGCTTAGGGTTCCATGGTAGATTGTCTCTTCTAGGGTACCTCATGATGACTGCCAGTAGGAGGCGTGCCCACAGAGAATCTTTACCAAGGCACCTGCCTAGATGCCTGTCTATTCCTGTACCTTTCTAAAGTGTCCCAAGCTGCACTGATGACTTGTCACCTACCATGGAAGCTGGAGCTCCCATGTCATAACATCTCCCTAGCCCGGTCAGGATTGGCTCAGTATCTCCTCTAATGTAATCTTTCCTTACATGCCTAATTTCCTGTCTGGGTGCATTAGCTGACTGTATTTCATCTTTATCATCATCATCATATTCCTCTTCTTGAACTCACTGTCCCCATGCTCCTACTGCAATCCTCTGTGCAATTTCCTGGAGTTCAGAGGCACCTCCATTAGTTCCTAATTCACCAGGACTCATATCCTGTCCTGCATCTCCACCATCCATGGGTGGCCTCATAAAATCAGCCAGATTTTTAAGGCTAACCGTCTCTTCCTCATTAGAAGCATTGTTTTTAACAGACGGTCCCTGAACAGAGGGGTCCTGACCTCCTCCTGCACCTTCTGCACCTCCTTCTGCAGCTTCTGCAGCTCCCTTGTGCTTTCTGGTCAGGGTAGCCATTAGATTCACTGGTTTCACTTTTACATCCACAGCAGCGTCAGCAGAAACTGAGAGGTTCTGCCTAGTATCAAGGCTGTCTCTGCCGCTCTCTGCAGCTCTTCCTGTTTTGACTGCAGAGAGCAGAGGTGACTGTGCCTTGTTAAAGGCCGCCGCTAGTGCAGCCACCGTCGCCATCTTAGGTCCTGGCAGAGTTCCCGCAGCTGCCCTGGGCTGTGTCTGCCCTTCTGCTGGCGTAGCACGAGAGACTCTGCTTTTACTGTTTAAAGAAGCTCTCCCGTTAGCTCTCACCTCCTTGCACTTAATTGTCACTTTGTCTACACTACAATCTGATTCTGTATCTGCCCCATTACTAAAACCACCTGCATTAATCCCAGATTTTTTATGCCTTCTTCTGTGTGTAAAGCAAACAGCTCCACGCCTCTCTCGGTACAGTGCTATCAGTAGACATACTATTACTATCACAAACATCACATTCAAGCATAGCGAATAGATTATTTTAGTATCCCATTTCCCCAGATAGGTTTCTGTAATAGGAATGGTGAATTCATATACTTCTGCTGGAAAAGTTGCAGTCGTGTTACCATAATTTCCTAGTCCAATAAAACTAAGGCACTAATCACCAAATCTCTTTAATTTGTATTTAAATCAAAGAAATAATTTGTATGTGACATATCTTCCAATCTTATCTGTCATAGCCAAAACAGCCCATCTGTAAATTACTACAGTCAGAACAGAATATATCAAATGCCACAGAATCCACAGCAGCTTCATTTTGCTTCCTAATCTGAGCAGGAATTAATCAGTCAAGGAATTGTCCCGTGTTGAAAGGCACCAGAATTAATTGTTGTAGTCTGGTGGACTGAAATTCCCTTCCCACATTAACAACACCAGACTAGCTCAGTTTGGAAGCAAATGTAGCTGTATTTACAAGCAAAAACTACAGTCTACAATGGAATGCAAAGAATATGTACAATTATACAATATTTACAGTATTTACAAATATGTGCAATTAACAGAAACAGCACAAAACCCTCCTGGCCAAAGCCAGGAAAGCTGTCCCCCTGCCTCCCCCTTCCTTGACTTCCCCAGACCCCCCTGGCAAAGGGAAGAAGGACAAGAAAGCAGAGAGGTTATTAAACTTAGCTTTTCAAGGTCAGTATGTGAGTGTGTCATCTTCGAAAGCAAAGCCAGCCAGAAAAACGCAGAACTCTGTTAGACTGCCCAGGAGAGAAACACCAGACAGACTAATTTGTTTTGAGTACTGACTCTTAAACATTTCGATCTCCTCAATGGAAGTATTTAGAATAATCATTATTTTTCTTTCTTACACCCAAATGAGATTTATTTACATTCTTTTACTTTTCTGCTAGAACTCTGTGAAAAGAAATTAAAGGCATAGCCTTAAAACCACCACACCTGATGAGGCCACATCTGGAATATTGTGTCCAATTCTGGGCTCCTCAGTTTAATAAGGACGGGGAACTGCTTGAAAGAGTCCAGCACAGAGCCACAAAAATGATTAAGGGAGTGGAACATCTCCCTTATGAGGAGAGACTGAGGGAGCTGGGTCTCTTTAGCTTGGAGAAGAGAAGACTAAGGGGAAGGGGTGACCTCATTAATGTTTATAAATATGCAACGGGTGAGTACCAAGAGCATGGAGTCAGGCTCTTCTTGGTGATTCCCAATGACAGGACAAGGGGCAATGGGTAGAAGTTGAGGCATAGGAATTTCCATGTAAACATGAGGAAAAGTATTTTCAATGTGAGGCTGATGTAACACTGAAACAGGCTGCCCAGGGAGGTTGTGGAGTCTCCTTCTCTGGAGATATTCAAAACCCGCCTGGATGCATTCCTGTGTAATCTACTCTAGGTGATCCTACTCTGGCAGGGGGGCTGGACTAGATGATCTTTCAAGGTCCTTTCCAGTACCTAACATTCTGTGAATCTGTGATTCTTGTGGGGGACTGCAACTTCCCTGATGTCTCCTGGAAATACAGTACCGCAGAGAGGGAGCATTCCTGGAGGTTCCTAGAGTCCATGGAGTATAACTTCCTGACACAGCTGGTAAGGGAGCCAACTAGAGCAGACACCCTGTTGGATGATTTGTGGGTGATGTAATGGTCAGGGGCCATCTTGAGCACAGTGATCACAGTTCTCAGCTGTTGGAGAAGTAAAGAGTGGGGTCAGTACAACTTCCACCTGGGAATTCTGGTGGGCAGACTTTGGCCTCTTTTGGAGATGGTGGGCAGAGTCCCTTGAGAGGCAGTTATGAAGGGCCAAGGAGTCCAGGAAGGCTGGATGATGTTCAAGAGGGAAGTTATAAAGGCCCAGGGACCGGCCATCTCCATGTGCCAAAAGACAAGTCTGTGGGGAAGAAGGCCAGCCTGGCTCGATATAGAGGTTTGGTTGCTGCTTAGGGAGAAAAGGAGAGTCTATGGTCATTGGAAGAAGGGGCAGGCCACTCAGGAAGAATACAAAACTGTCATGAGACTATGCAGGGAGAAAATTAGAAGAGTCAAAGCCCAACTGGAAATTAATTTTGCTTCATCTGTTAAAGAAAAGAAATGCTTCTACAAACATTACAGAATCACAGAATCAACCAGGATGGAAAAGACCTCAGAGATCATCAAGTCCAACCTATTACCTAATATCTAACACCACCTGACAACTAAACCATGGCTCTAAGTGCCACATCCAGTCTTTTTTTGAACACCTCCAGGGACGGTGACTCCACTACCTCCCTGGGCAGCCCATTCCACTGGCCAATTACTCTTTCTGTGAAGAACTTTCTCCTCACCTCCAGCCTAAACTTCCCCTGGGGCAGCTTGAGACTGTGTCCTCTGGTTCTGCCACTGGTTGCCTGGGAGAAGACACCAAGCCCCACCTGTCTACAACCTGCTTTCAGGTAGTTGTAGAGAGCAATAAGGTCTCCCCTGAGCCTCCTCTTCTCCAAGCTAAACAACCCCAGCTCCCTCAACCTCTCCTCATAGGGCTCGTGCTCGAGACCTCTCACCAGTCTCGTTGCCCTTCTCTGGACATGTTCAAGTATCTCAATGTTCTTCTTAAATTGAGGAGCCCAGAACCGGACACAGTACTCAAGGTGTGGCCTAATCAGTGCTGAGTATAGGGGAAGAGTGACTTCCCTGCGCCTGCTGGCCACACTGTTTCTGATGCAGGCCAGGATGCCATTGGCCTTCTTGGCCACCTGGGCACACTGCTGGCTCATGTTCAGCTGGCTGTCAACCAGTACCTCCAGGTCCCTTTCTGCCTGGCTGCTCTCCAGCCACTCTGTCCCCAGCCTGTGGTGCTGCATAGGGTTGTTGTGGCCAAAGTGCAGAACCCGGCCCATCTGTCCAGCTTGTCAAGGTCCCACTGCAGAGCCCTCCTACCTTCTAACAGATCAACACCTGCCCCTAACTTACTAATGGTGGACTCTATCTCCACATCCAGATCATCAATAAAGATATTAAACAGAATTGGGCCCAACACTGATCCCTGGGAGACACCACTAGTGTGCCACCATTCACTACCACTCTCTGGGATCGGCCCTCCAGCCAGTTCTTAACCCAGCAGAGAGTGCATCTGTCCAAGCCATGGGCTGACAGCTTGTCCAGGAATTTGCTATGGAGGACGGTGTCAAAGGCCTTATTGAAGTCCACGTAGACTACATCCACAACCTTCCCATCATCTACCAGGTGGGTCACCTGGTCATAAAAGGAGATCAGATTGGTCAGGTAGGACATGCCCCTCCTAAATCCGTGTTAGCTAGGCCTGATCCCTTGGCCATCCTGCAGGTGCACTGTGATTGCCCTCAATATGATCTGCTCCATAATCTTGCCTGGCACTGAGGTCAGGCTGACAGGCCTATATTTTCTAGGTTCCTCCCTCCAGCCCTTCTCGTGGATGGGCATCACATTGGCCAGCTTCCAGTCATCTGGGACCTCTCCAGTGAGCCAGGACTGGTGGTAAATGATGGACAGTGGATTGGCGAGCTCATCTGCCAATTCACTCAGTACCCTAGGATGGATCCCATCCAGTCCCATGGACTTGTGAGTATCTAAGTGGCTCAGCAAGTCTCAAACTGCTTCCTCCTGGATTACAGGGGGACTGTACTGCTCCCTGACCCCATCTACCAGTTCAGGAGGCCAGTTATCCTGAAGCCCTCCTGTCCTACTGCTGAAAATAGAGGCAAAGAAAGTATTTAGTACCTTTGCCTTTTCCTCATCATTAGTTGCAATATTCCCCACCAAGTCCAAAAAAGAGTGGAGGTTCTTCTTGCCCCTCTTTTTAGCATTAATATATTTATAAAAATGCTTGTGCTGGTTTGAGTCCAGACAGATCGTCTCTTGCCCCGAAAGGGACAAAAGAATGACACTCACACAAACGGATTGGAGAGTGATGGAAAGTTTAAATGGAAAAGCAATTGGTGAAGCTACAGAGAACTACAAACTACAAAGCATAGTGGAAAAGAACATCCTAAAGCATACAGAACCCCTCACAGAATTCCCAAAGGCTTCCCAATCCTCCCTTCCTCCCACCTGAGGGTCTACCCAAAACCCCCAGGGCTCTTTCTTCCCCCTCCCACTGCTAGGCAAGTCTCAGGCTGGCCAGGTCTGAGACTGCCCCCCCCTCCATTCTCCTCCTGGCATTAGGCCTAGACAGGCCTAAGTGGCCTTGAGGATACTCCCCCGGCATTACCCGATAAGAGAGAGCATCTCCCATGGGAGCAGAGAAGGAAGAAAGAGGAAGAATATGACTCTGCAGATGGCTTTACAGGGTGCAGGATTTATGGGTAGAAATACGCTGTTTCCTGTGTCCACCCCTATTGGGTGGGCACCTGGGACACCAGAGGTGTATCTCATGTAGCAGTGGCAGGGGGCACCCAGCCTAAACTGCCACAATGCTTTTTATTATCTTTCACAGAAGTGGCCAGTTTAAATTCTAACTGGGCTTTTGTCACTCTAATTTTTCTCCTACATGATACAACAACATCCTTAAACATATCTCGAGTTACTTCCCCCCCCCTTTCCAAAGGTAATAAACCCTCTTTCTTCCCCTTAATTCCTTCAAAAGATGCTTGCCCATCCAGACTGGTTGCCTTCCCTCTCGACTCATCTTTCAGCACATTGTGACAGCCTGTACCTGTGCCTTCAAGAGTTCCTGTTTGAAGCAGGTCCAACCATTCTGGACCCCTTTGTTCTTAAGGGCTGCTAAACCTGTTTGGCCGCTGCCCTCTCTCTTACCTCCCCATTGCAGGGCCCAGGTTGAGACGCAGGAGCCAATAGGCAGTTGGCACTGCCATTTGTTCCTGTGTTTATAAGAGTTTCCAGTTTTTTCCTCTGTATTCCAAGTTTCTGATTTTCCTAGACTGTTATTCTACTGTTTATTAGCATCCTATTGTGTGTAATCAACCTGCCATAGACCAGACAAATGATCCTGATCAAATTAACTCAGGAATTTTTTTTAATATTAATAAATTTTAAATTATATTTTATTGTTGCAGGCTCCCCAGGATCTTTCAGCCTAAGCTCTGCCATAAGCCGCTCTCTCATCCGCGGGTCTCCTACCTCCTAGGGGTCAGCATTCAGTGGCAAGTTGGTGCACGTTGGGGGTCACCAGATGTTGCAGGCTCCCCGGGAGCCCAGTGGGTGTCGTGAATAAGGATGGAGGAGTGTAGGAGATTGTCCAGAGTCAGGACACGGACTCAATATGAGTTAAAGTCCTGCTCAGCCAGAGTCAAGACATAGACCCAGTATGAGTTCAGAATCTTGCTCATTTTTTATTATAAGACACAGGCTTTTATAGTATTATGTGCTGTCCACACGAATAACATTAGCCTGCAATTGGCTAACATACATTGTTCACGCACCTGTTACTGTATGCTGATTGGAATATGGTATCAACAATGTTTTTCTGCCTTGCAGCTTTAACACCTGGCTTCATCTCCTGTTTATTGCTTTGCCAAGCTTTCTCTTATCAGCCTCTCAAGGACATGTCAGCCTGTTTATAGTTAGTTTGGCTTGGATTGTGCAGCTCATGGCCTTTTATTTTCTGGCCATTTCTCTACAGAGGAGGATGCTTATTAATTTACCAAACATGTTGGGACAAGTTTGCTGGTATTTGGGGGCATAATTCTGGGCATATGGTGCCTTCACCACATTACCACCCCCTTGCCCATGGGCAAGTATAGGCCTCGAGTATTGGTTACCCTTGGTAAGGTTTATCCCGTATGGGTTGGGTTATCTTGTACCCTCTTGGTAGGTTACACTTTCAAACACTAGTGACTTACGCCTTATGCACTATGAACAGTGTGCAAGCTTTTGAACTGTACTCTAGCGAAGTGTGCTGCCTAAGCAGTGTGGAGCAGTATTTACGCTGAGCCCAATGTTAGTATTCTTAGTTAACTTCCCACCACCCGCTTGACAGAGTGATGGGGTTTGGCTCCTGTGTGACACTGAAGCTTTTGAGGTGTTTATGGAGCTTTCAATTTCCCACCCCCTTGATGGAAATGGGCTCTGTCGCTGTGACAGGACTTCCTCAGCATTGAGGCGAGGGAGGATGCCTCTCTTCTTCTGGGAAAGACTGGAGCAGAAAAACGATTGCAGATTGCACTAGGCCTTGCCTCTGCTGCGGTGATATGGCCAATACGGTCTGGGCGGGGAACCCCATGTCAAGGAGTAGCTCGAACCACAGGTCTGGCAAATCAGGCCGATCTGGTGAATCAGAGCGTTTCCGGAGGCTCTGTGTTTTCTTTCCCTCTGCTGGGACTGCAGGAACCTTGTCGGTGTCCTCTTCTGGTGCAGTGTCTGTGTCTGCCCAGGATGGTAGAAGGGGATGCTTGGGAGCATTGCTCTTCCCTTCTCTGGCTATGCGGTGTTGCTTTACAGCTGGCAGTGTGTGCCGTTCGCTGGTGTTCCTCCCAGTTGGGGCTGTGGTTCCCGTTGGAACTCTCCCTCTTGGGGACCTTTTCGAATTTGGTGTTCGCAGCTTGTTCCTGGAGTTTTCCTCTCGGGTTGCTGGATTTGGCCTTGGTGGCTTCGGTGGCAGCTTGGCTTTTCCACGGCTTGTGGCGATGCTGCAGTGGGCTGGACTCACATGCTGAATCTGAGCCTGAAGTGGTGCTCTCTGTGCCTTTACGGTCACGGTGATTTCCCTTGCTGGGATGCTGTGCAAGGTGTTGAGCTGAATTAGCTACTTTGCTAGAGGAGGTTTTGTTCCCCTGTTTGCCCCTCGGGCTGTCCCGTTGCTGGAAGCTTGTTTCTCTGCTGGCCTGGAGATTGCTTAGTGATGCTGAGTTCAATCTCACCTTTCTTGAGGAGATTTGCAGACCCTTGAAGCTGATGGCTTCATTGTTGACTGGGGGTGTGGACCCTGGTCTGGCTTGCAGAACCAGTTTGGTAGCTGCTGACCCTCCTGGTGGGGGTGAGCTGATGTTGCTCACAGGATGGTACTGGACGGCTGCTGAATTAAAATCACCTGGCTTCTGCTTGTCAGCTTGATCAAGCAGAATGAGAGGGTCTGGCTCTCGTGGGTCGTATACCCTGAATGCTTTGAAGGTAGCATTTGGTTGTCCTTGTGCCTTGAAGGCGGACATGGTTTCTTTCATGTGCAACTCAAACAAATCGCAGAGTGTCTGACTTTATGCCTCTTACTTTGCCAGTTCCATTACCAATTGGAAAACTTTTTGGTCAAAAAATTTGGTTTCCTCCTGCATCTGTATGACGCGAGATGTCAAGAGGACAGTGTGTTCGCTGCTGGATTCATTTAGATTTGCAAAAATGCGGTCTGGGTTTTTGTAAATTTGTTTGGCCCATTCCAAGTCTGGAGCTGTAATTTTTTACCCCAAGTTATGGAAATATGTCACTGCTGTGCATCCTGCCGACTATGCCATTTTGTAGTGATGAAGGATGGAGGAGGATGGTTATTAATTTATAAATTATGAACTATGAATTATGAAAATTATATTTTTATTAATTATTAAAATTGTTAATAACCAACCAATCACCTTTATATATTAATTCTAATGCACGGTTGTGAAAATATATTCCATAACTGGTTTAGTATATACAATTTGACCCAATTAGAATATTTACAGAATCAATTTCTAATTAAGGGAATGAAGGGTGCAGTTCCACCGCTTGTCCACTAGATGGCAACTCGACCAGACGCTTGGCGGCTGTAACTATGTACAGACATATTTACAATGCTATTCAGAGGCAATTCAAGCTGGAGTATCACGCAGCTAGGCGCGGGTGCGTTGAACTGAATGTACCGAGTGTTGCACATGTGAAAAGATACACTGTGTCTTTCTTTGTAGCAAAGCAAGTTCCTGGATCACGCTAGCTGCTCACTGCTGCTTGTCTGGCTGTCTGCCCGGGGCTGGCCCATTCCAGGTGGTGACTTTCTTTCTCCTCCCGCAGCTGCGGGAGGGTCGACTTTCCACCGATTGGCGGCTTCCCTTGGCAGGGTGATCCCACGGCGCAACTGCGGCGACCGGGGACTGGCAGGATCAGTGCGGCTCCCTGAACAGAGTTAGCCCAGCAGGGCCAGTCCAGGGCAGTGGTCCTGTGCAGCAGGGACGGTTCCTTCGGGAGCGGCCCTCACGGTCGGGGTGACGGTTCCCGGTAGGCAGGGTTGGCCGTTTCCAATCCTGGAGACGGGCTTCAGGGAAGGGGCGCGGTGGAGCAGTGCTTCCCCTCGCTTGGATCGAAGTGAGCTGTCTATACCGATCTTGGCAACTGCTTTGCATTAAGATTACAATGCAGTCCTTGGCTTGAACTCAAGGGAGAAGATATCTTTCTCTCTCTTTTTCTCTCAGGAAATCCCAGGTTACAGTACCGTGACGGCTGTGGAGCGGCGACAGTAGCTCCACTTATCTCCCTCAAAAAGCGGGGGGTCACGCAAGGCGCGTTGCTGCTTGGTCGCTGGACTGCCTGGCTAGGGATAATCCTTCCCCCTCTGCGCTAAAGCTTACCCTCAGGGATCCAGTCCTCTTGAAGATGCGACTGGGTTTACAACGCTGGCTTTCGTAGCTTCAGTGAAGGGATCTCCTTTGCTGGTTCCTCGAACAGCTCGGGGAGCTGGCTTCTTTCCGTATTGCAGAGGCCTCTAGTATGCTTGCATGTGGGAGTGAGAAGACTTATGGGCAATGAGCTTACGTAGCTCAAGCAAAGCAAGAGAAAGAAAAAAGGAGAAAGCAAATTGGTATACAAGAGAAGTAATACTTTGTAACAGTGTGAGAGCTGAAATCCCCCCACACCGACAATAACCAGGCTAGCTCAGTCTGGAAGCAAATGAAACCTGTATTTACAAGCAAATCTACAATCTATGATGAAATGCAATGAATATGTACAAATATACACTATTCACAACATTTACAAATATGTACAATCAACAGAAAAGCACAACCAAACCCCTTTTGCTTCCCCCAAGGGGCCTTTCTCCAAAGGGCCTCCCCCCAACCAGAAGGAATCCCCCCAGACCCCCCTGGCAGAAGGCAGAGAGTCAAGAAGCAGAGAGTCTGTTAGACTTAGCTTGCCAAGGTCACTGTGTTATTGTTATATGTGATTCATCTGAAGAGGCGCTCCACCGGAGGTTCTGGTGGCTTCAGTGTGGCTTCAGAAGATAGGAAATCAGTGCATTCTGAACCCGAATAGGAGCAAGCAAAGAAATTCCTTTTGTTCAATTGGCAATACATTATCACTTGTAATACTTTGTGCACGAAGATCCGGAGGAGGGTGAGTAAAATTGTATTCCGTCCGGGAAGGGAGGTTACAGTTACTACAGTTGTTTTTGTGTTCGACTCCCCATTTGAGTTTCAAAGCGATCGCGGTTTTGAAATCTTTTAGTTGCAGCATCTGTCTGACCGGTTTGCCAGGCCTGTGACCCTTGGTAACCTTGGTAACCAGTCTGTGAAAGACCAAAGCTTAAGCTTAGGTGCTTAAGAGTATTCGTGGGTGGGGGCTGGGATTCTTCTGCTTGCACGAGTTTTGTGGGTAGTTATGAGATAGCATTCACGGGTGGGAATTATTGAGATTCTTTCACTTGCATGAATATTTGTGGTAACCAGGAGACAAATTAATAATTATAATTACGAAAATGGGACAAAAGAAGAGTAAATCTTTAGAAGAGGAAGTAGGAAAGCTTCTACCCTTTATCCCCCCGGAAAGTCCACTCAGTTTGGTGGTACAGTTTTGGGGGGATTACGGGCTGTTTTAAGGGAAATCAAAGGAAAAAATGATTCACTACTGTATGAAGGTATGGCCAAAAGAACCATTAAGATTATGTGTATATTGACCTGTTTTTGGATCTTTTGAGAACTGGGTTTGTCAAGCACTGAACTTTCATGTGAACTCTAAAAAGCCTTTTAGTCAGGAAGAGAGTGAATATGCCGCTATTTGGGTTAGGGCCTCATGTCCTTCCCCTATTCCAATATTAGCATTAAAATCTGAGGATAAGGACAAAGACAAGGAAGAGGATAAAGATATGGAAAAGGAAAGATGGGAACCCTTGGATAACCTACCACCACCTCCTTATTATCAGGGCAGGGGTCGAGGTCGAGGTCCCCCTAATCTGACAACTCCTTAACTGACCCCTCCTCCCTCACCCACTCGAACAAGAAGCAGGGCTAGGGATGAACAAGGAGAAAGCAGTGTAGGATTACATCCACTTAGGGAGGTGCCTATGGGGGGTGCCCAGGGAGGAATAGGATTTGTGACTGTACCTCTTAATACATCAGATGTGCGTAATTTCAGGAAAGAGATGGGTGCTTTGTTGGATGACCCTTTAGGTGTAGCTGAGAGATTGGATCAATTTTTGGGTCCTAATACATATACCTGGAGAGAGGTGCAAGCAATTTTGAGTATTCTATTTACCACAGACAAAAGAAATTTGATCAGACAGGCTGGAATGAGGATATGGGAGAGACAAAACCAAGGGGGACCATCAGGAGATCAGAAGTGGCCTAACCAAGATCCTGGGTGGGACCATCAACAACCTCAGGGGAGGCAGAATATGAGTGACCTGAGGACTATATTAATATAAGGAATTAAAGAAGCTGTACCCAGGGGAAAAAATATTGATAAAGCTTTTAGTGAACAACAGATGAAGGACAAGTCTCCCACTGAATGGATGGAAAGATTGAAGAAAAGTTTGCAAATGTATTCGGGAATAGACCCCAATTCTGCAGCTGGAGTGACACTTCTCAGGACGCAGTTTGTAGCAAAATCATGGGGAGATATTAGAAAGAAGTTGGAGAAGATCGAGGATTGGCAAGACAGAGGGTTAGAAGATTTATTACGAGAGGCTCAGAAGGTATATGTAAGAAGAGACGAGGAGAAACAAAAGGCTAAAGCTAAGTTGTTTGTAACTGCCATAAGGGAAAGTCAGAAAACGCTAGGAGTAGAAACAGGGTGACAGGGTTCAGAGGAAAGAAGTTACCATTTGCTAATACAGCAATAAAAAGGGGTCTTAAGCCAGTGATTGATAGCTTAATGACAACAGCTTGTGAATGGTGGGACAAGAACTTTTTCTACTCCGTGCCTTCCCCCCCCCCCTTCGTCCTCCCCCCTTTTGCTCTCTGTTTTCTCTCCCACGCTTGCAGGCAGCTGTAACAGTGCTAAGTTTGAAAAGAAAGGTATTTTAGCATTTTGTGAAAGTAAACTTGATATGGGTAGTGTTTTTGGCATTATTTTTGATTGTATGAAATTTTGGACACATTCTTTTGATGTTTGTAGTCATTACATTTTTACACTAATGATAATGATTAATAAGTATAAGACAAATGTGGTATTTAGATATGTAAGAATGTTAAGTTATAGGTAATAATAATTGTAAGTGTTTAGTAATTGATAAGGTATGCTAAGTAATAAGTAGGTGTAAGTTGTTTTATAAGTTTGTAGGCTAAGTTTTTTTTTTCGAACCTTCCTTTTTGAGTGTGTCAGCAATTTTAAAAAAGAGCTCTGTAAAGAAATTTTCATTTTGAAAAGCGCACTTTATATGATATACCATCTTTTTGTTCTTTTCCTGTACATTACCTTGATGGTTTAATTTTCACACAGTTCTTTAAGTTTTTAGGATGGGGGTTTTTTTTGTATTAGGATTTAAGAGTTTTAGAAACGTTATAGAATGTTGTTTTGGTCTTTGTGTTTATAAAGGTTTTAAGATAAGGATTTTATTCCTGATGCCAGTATGGCAGAGTACCAGACTCAAAGGATGGGACAAACAGCAATGCCCATGAATCTGAAAATTAACAGATCTGAAGCGGATCACACGAGTGTCCCCCCGAGGAAACCTCCTATTTGGGGCTAAATATCTCAATGCTTTAATGTCGTGCAGTTAAGGAATATGTTCATGTGGATTTATATGTTGACTCACTAGAAGGTTATAGTTAAACAACAATGTCAAATGGTTATTCAGGAAAGACTTTTTGGGATGTTAAAGCTGTTGTGGACTAAAGTCTAAAAGTGACATTCCCTTGCTATGTTTTTCATATTAAGAACCCCACCAATTTTTTTCAAGGCTATCGTGCCCTGAAGTGTCAGTTTTATCTGTCTAGTCCAGCACATCCCTCATTATTATGGGACCAACCCTAGGGGGTTTGCAAGCTCTTCAGATCTGGGAAACAGATATCACTCATATTGCTGAATTTGGCAGCTTAAAATTTGTTCATGTAACTATTGATACATTTTCCTCAGTCATCATTGCTACTGTTCATACAGGAGAAACTGCTAAAGATGTCATTCGCCACTGGTAGCGAGCCTTTTATTGCTGGAGTATCACATCAGATAACTATGTATGTTTTAAAAGTTTTTTGCATCTCTCTGATGATTTTCAGAGGCCCCAATGATACACCATTTCAACTCCCTGACCACCACCAATGCAGCGCCTTCAGGTGCCAAAGTAAAAGTTTGGAATCTACAAACAGGTCAATGGTCTGATTTCTGTGAATTAATAACCTGGGTTAGAGGATATGTTTGTGTCTCAACAGGTTCTGGACTATGTTGGGTCCCAGCAAGATGGGTTCAACCGGTGCTTTTATCATCCTTTGAATTCTGACTGCAGTAGCAGCTTTGCAGATTCAGAAGCAGCCACAGAAAAATGTGTGGGTCATGCTGGGCTTCTCGGATCGCTCACTGATTGTAACGGCAAGAAATTAGTTAATATTACAGGGTTCGTACTATTCTGAGAAAATGGTTAATAATTCAAAGTATATTCAGTTTTACATAGCCTGCTGTGTGGTGTCTCCCCCAGCATCCCCCCTTTTTGTGTTTACAAGCATAGTTTTTAAGACTATGATGGCACGTTCAGTTATAGCCCATCTTATAGGGGAATGGGGTATACCAGTAACATGATGATCCCTCCATTGCTGTAGAAATGCTTGTGATTTAGAGACAATATATCTGGGATCGTTATCAGGTTGGATTTGATGTGTAATGCCTAAGGCAGAAAAAGTGTGTCTTAAATGCATAATTACATCTCAAGCTTTTTCACCACTATGTGGGGTAGCCCATATCGCAGCAAAGAATGTGTCAACTGACACACGGACATATTTCAAACGCCCAAACTCGGGTATGTGAGTAACATCAGATTGCCATAGCCGTAGGCTTTGCAATCCCCTGAAATTGACACCAGCTGGCTGGGTTGAAGAAAAAAGTTGACAATCTGCGCAAGAGGTTATGATATCCTTCGCTGAAGACAGTGATATGCCAAACTGCCTCTGCAATGCACGAGCACCTTGGTGAAAAAGGGGCATAGGGTGGAGCTGCTTGCTGCCACATTCCAGGTATAGGCGCATCCCAAGCTGGTGCCATTAAGGCATCAGCTCTGGCATTACCCTCAGAAACAAATCCGGGCAGCCCTGTATGGCTACGAACATGCAGCACATAGCATGGTTCTGTTCGACTTTGCATCACAAGCCATAGGGCTTTTAGCAAATGAAATAAGGATTTGCTGTTAACCTCCTTTGGCACTGCCTGATCTAACCACTATACAGTGTTAGAAACATACTGCAAATCAGTGACAGCGTTAATGGGCTCATTAGGCCACTTAGTAAAAAACCATTGCAGCAGCTTTTAACTACAGGAGCTGGGGTGAGCCATCCTGATAGCCTACGAGGTTGTGCCATTTCCCCTTTAACCATTTGAGATTATTGCCTAATCATGACATTCTGGTCAGTTAACATATAAATCCATGTGAACATATTCCCTGATTACATGAAAATTAAGGCATTGTGATGTTCAATCCTAATTCAGATGTTTTCTGGGGACAGTCTCGTGCGATCCTGTGTCGGTGTGAGCTGAAATTCCCCCCCACCGACAATAACCAGGCTAGCTCAGTCTGGAAGCAAATGAAAAGCTGTATTTACAAGCAGATGAAATGCAATGAATATGTACAAATATACAAAATTCACAACATTTACAAATATATACAATCAACAGAAAAACACAACCGATCTCCCTTTGCTTCCCCCCAAGGGGACCCTCCCAAAGGGGCCTCCCTCTCCCAGGAGCTTCCCCCCCAGACCCCCCTGGACAGAGAAGCAGAGTTTAGTTAGAGCAGAAAGTTGTTAACTTAGCTGCCAAGGTCAGTACATGTTATCTTCAGCCAGAAGAGAAGAAGAAACAGCAGCCAGACAGCCCAGCAACTGCCCCCACTGCCGAACGCAGAATGTGCAGAATGCCTACTTTGTTTTGGGTAATAGTTCTTAAACATTTCTATCTATCCAATGGAAGTGTTTAGAACAATCGCTATTTTGCTTTCTTACACCCAATAGTGACTTATTTACATTCTTTCACTTTCTCTGTTCTGAACTTTGCAAGGAAAAATTAAAAAGACAGTTTCAAACCACCACAGATCCGCTTCAGATTGATGCTTCTGATCTCAGGTAAACAGGACAGGGACTGTGATCAGTCTCAGTGGTCAGCCGATTTTCAGTTTCACAGGCACTGCTGTTTGTCCCATCCTTTGAGTCTTGCGCTGTCTTCTGCTGAGATGTTTGTAGAACCGATCTTTCCAGCTCATGACATGGGTGGGCTCTGCCATGCTGGCATCACGAAAACCTGTAGGTGGGAAAAGATGAATCCCTTTCCTAGCCTTTGCTTTTCCCTAGGGTAAACTTCTGTATCAAAAAGAAAAAAGTTTTTGTTGTTGTTGTTTTTCATATTCTTATAATCCTTATCTTAAAAATTTTTTGTGAACACAAAGACCAAAACAACATTCTATAACGTCCCTTAAATAAACTCCTAAGTCATGCTAATACCAAAAAAAGTCCTAAAAACTTAAAGAACTATGTGAAAAGTAAACCATCAAAGTAATGTACAGGAATAAAAAAAAAAATAAGAAGATGGTACATTACATAAAGCACGCTTTTCGAAATGAGAACTTATTTACCATATATATAGCTCCTTTTGAAATTGCCATGGCACACACAAAAAAGAGGTTCGAACCAGAAAGAGGAAAAAAACCCTCAACCTATGAACTCGTAAAACGGCTTATTCCATTACCCAGTAGCACTTACACAGTATTGATTAGGGAACATACCTTAACACAATCACTAAAAACTTATAAGCAGTCAGTATTATCTATAGCTGAAGATTTTTACGTGTCACTTAACATACCTTATTCCAAGTATTTGTCTTATCAGTACTTATTAATCATTATGCTTATTGTGAAAATGCAACGATTGCAAACAATAAATAATACATTTCCAAAATCCCTTATAATCAGAAATAATGGTATAAGCAATATATATATCAAGTTTGCATTTACAAAATGGTGAAATACCTTTCTTAACAAAACTTAACACTGTTACTTTAAAATCAGAACACAGGTTTTTGCAGACCATAAATGGCTGCAACCAAGGGAGTGAGATAGCAGGGAGAGAGAGAAAAGGGGAGATGGCAAACGGCAGTAGAAAAGCACTTTTGTTGTTGTTGTTGTTCACAAGCTGTTGTCTTCAGAAATGTGCAGATTTTCAAGTTCTGATTGCACGCTTTTTCACTCGTTTCTTGGAGAAGAAAAAAACAGCTTGATGTTTCTTTAAAAAAAAAAAAACTCCAAGGCTCCAACTTGGTGTAGGAAAGCTATGGGCAGCCGCTGATTGCCCCCCGCTGTGGCTGACACCACTGCTTCTTAATGGCCTGGGCAGGGGCCATTGCCTTCCCACCCCCCCCACCCCCAGCTCCACAATGCTGGAGATACCAAAGGCTTGGGAAAACCTTCCGGTTCCAGAAGTCTTTGTATGTTGATGTGGGCAGCTTGCCTTAAAGCACACAAAACTCCTTGGCAGTCGGTGTTTTCGACTTGTTTCTGCAAAGCAGCTTCAATGTCAGGCACTGCTCTGATCTCTCCGATCTTAGCCCCCCTCTCAATGCAGTCCCAAAACTTAGCTCTGATCTTATCTTAGATCACACCCCGTTTTTCTAGTGACAGAGAAAAGGTACTCAATAGTTGAAAAGAGCATCTGCTGAAGAGCAGTGTGGGAGGAGGGTTCCTTTCAGATAACTTTCAGAAGGCTATGAGTTAGGAAAATACATTTTATCAGTAACTGAGAGAGAGATTAGGCAGGAGTTGGTTGGATATGTTAAAAAGCTTGTTTGCTAATATTAACCTATTGTATGCTTTGCTTTAACGCATTTCAGTAGAAAAGTAGCCAATTAGAATATGACAATGCTGCATTAGAAAAATATATAACTTGACTGTGTAATGAAATAAAAGGTCTTCGCTTGAAACTGAGTTGCGGAGTCCTTGCCCGTTTCATCACAAATGGCAACTCGGAAAATACGTGATCCCTATGGTGATTTGTAACGGAGTCGGTAGCCGCGGGGGGTGCGGTCGGTGACGAGCTCGGTTGAACTAAAAAATGGTGGAGAGAACCGTCTGTCCAGATAAGAAAAAGAGGCACCTCTGAAGCCCGGAGATAGAGGTGAGCGACCGAGAACTAAGATTCTGCGGGCAATATGGGTCAACATATGACCAAGGAAGAAAAGTCAGTAGTAGGAGCTTTTATTCAGATTTTGAAGAAAAGAGGCATTAGGTATGATGAAAAGAAGCTTGCTTTGTTCCTTGCCTGTCTTAGGGAGCATTCGGAGAGCTGTACTGTTCAGAATGCTTTCAAACTTGCAACCTGGGAAGGGAGGGGATGTGTTAATAGATGCCGCCACAAAAGGAGGTGAAACAGTTGCATCCCGTCTCACTACTTGGCGGCTCATTAAGGATGCTTTAGGGCAATTAAAGGAAGACAGACAAGCCACCACTGCTGTGGCCGCAGCAACCGCCCCAGTTCTGAGCTCTTCGCCCATGACCCCCTAGCCTCCGCCCGACAATTCAGCTTCACCGCTGCCTTCTCCCCATCCCCCCCCCCCCCCCCCCCCCCCGCTTTCTGATACCTCTACCCACTCAACTACATCCGTAGCTGCTTTAATGCCTTTGGAGCCATCCCGTGATCCGATAGAAACTTTGAGAAAAATTAGACAACAGGCAATGGAAGAAGGCAGAGAAAATTTATTAGCTTTTCCTGTGTTTACTACCGCACAGGGTTGCGTGGTGTTTGAACCAGTGGCATGGCCGTTATTGAGGGACTTGAGAAAAACAGTTGCTGAACACGGTTTCAGCTCGCCTTACACTCAGAGTCTTTTATAAACTGCGTTTAGGCCACTCTCAACTCCTTATGATATCACTTCGATTATCAGAACTATTTTAACACCAATGCAGCTGTCTTTGATACTAAATGGCGAATGCTATGACAAGCGGCAGCTGCAGAAAATTTGCGGCGACTGCAGGGTTGACCCATTATAGAATGTTACCGATGCTCAATTACTAGGCTTGGCACCACATACGGATCCACACGTTCAAGCCCACTGCCATAGAGACTTTCTCAATCAAAGTAAACAACTCATGGAACAGGATTTATGACATGTCCCTGATCTAACTAAACCTACTTTGATCTTTACATCTATTAAGCAGGGACCCTTAGAAACTTTATTGCAATTTACCGATAGACTTAAGGACTCAAGCAAGTTGATAATCCAGAAGCTAGAGAGGCGCTGCTTCAGAAGTTAGCATTTGAGAATGCTAATGAGGATTGCAAGAAAATGCTAATTCCTTTAAAGGATCCTACGATTGTGGAAATGATCGAAGCATGTCAAAAAATGAATTCTGTGACAGCCAATATGCAAGCTATGGCTGTTTTGGTAGCCTCAGCAGTAGCAGGAGAAGTTGCCACTGTGCTTAAGATGTCTCAAAAATGTTTTACTTGCACAGAAATGTGACACTTTAGATGAATGTGTCCACTGAAACAACAAAAGCCTGTTGATCCTCAGTCGACTTTCTGTTTTAAATGCAAAAGACGTAATCATTTTGCTAAACAGTGCCAATTGAAATATGATATATATGGCAATCCTTTAACATTCTCCCCGAAGGGAAATGGGCAGCGCAGTGATGACTCGCGATGACACAAAATACCTCTCTTAGACCGTTGTCGGCACCCTCTCCCCAGCCACAGAAGGTAGTGCCGGTTTGGATGTGTCCACAACAGGATCAACAGCAATAACAGATTAGACAGTCCACAAGGTGCCGCTAAATGCCTACAGTCCTATGCGGGAGGGACTTAGTGCCTTGCAAATGGGGAGATCTAGTTGTACCTTGCAAGGACTTTTTGTGTTACCTGGTTGTTGTAGTGTGGTGGGCTGAAATTCCTCTCCCACATTAACACCACCAGACTAGCTCAGTTCAGAAGCAAATGAAGCTGTATTTACAGGCAAGACCTACAGTTTACAATGGAATGCAATAAATATGTACAAATATACAGTACTTACAGTATTTACAAATATGTACAGTTAACAGAAACAGAACAAACCCCTCCTGGCCAAAGCCAGGAAAGCTGCTCCCCTGCCTCCCCCTTCCCTGTCTTCCCCAGACCCCCCCGGCAGAAGGAAGAAAGACAAGAAAGCAGAGAGGTTGTTAAAACTTAGCTTTCAAGGTCAGTATGCAAGTATGTTATCTTCGAAGCTAAGCGCAGAAGAGAAACGCAGACTGCCCAGCAGAGAAACACCAGACAGACTGACTGAATTTTGTTTTGAGTACTGACTCTTAAACATTTCTATCTCCCCAATGGAAGTGTTTAGAATAATCATTATTTTTCTTTCTTACACCCAATCATGATTTATTTACATTCTTTTACTTTCCTGCTAAAAGTCTGTGAAAAGACATTAAAGGCATAGCCTTAAAACCACCACACTGGTGTTAAAGATTCTGATTTCGAAGGTCAAATACAAGCCTTAGTGTGGACTCCATCCCCCTGTCTTTTTTCCTCCAGGGAGTGTTATAGCCCAGCTGGTGCCTTTTAAAAATCATGTAAGCAATATAGGAGGAAAAAAGAGAGGAGCAGATGGCTTTGGATCTACAAGGCAGCCTGAAATATACTGGACTCAAACTTTAACTACTAAAAAACATTTGCTAAGTTGTCAACTTCTACTTAAAGATGCAAAGTCCTCCAAAGTATACATTTGTGGTATGATTGACACGGGGGCTGATGTGACTATTATATCAGCAAAGGACTGGCCGAGTTCCTGGCCTTTAGTGAATACTTCAGATGCACTGGCTGGCATTGGAGGAGCAGCAATAGTACAGTAAAGTGCCATGCATGTGCAAATTCTGAGTCCAGAAGGGCAGACTGCCACCACTCATCCATATGTTTCCACAGCACCTATAAATCTGTGGGGATGCGATGTCCTGTCAAGATAGAATATTATTGTTGGCCCCACTTCTCCTTTTTCTTAGGGGCCACTGAAGTACAGGTCTCCTCTATTACTGCACCAAAGCTCAATTGGCTTACAGAAACACCAGTATGGGTGGATCAGTGGCCCCTCACTGAGGAAAAGACCCACGCTGTAAAGGATTTGGTACAGGATCAACTACATCAGGGACATATTGTCCCCTCAACTAGTCCTTGGAATACCCCTGTTTTTGTGATAAAAAAGAAAAATGGAACTTGGAGAATGATACAAGATCTTCGAAAGATGAATGAAATCATTGACGATATGGGACCTTTGCAGCCAGGAATGCCTTCACCTACTATGATACCTAAGAATTGGGACATTATAGTTATAGATTTACAGGACTGTTCTTTCAATATTTTTCTTGATCCAGAAAATAGACATAAATTTGCTTTTTCTGTTCCTTCCATCAATCAGGCAGAGCCTTTACAGAGTTTCCAATGGATGGTCCTGCCTCAGTGAATGAAAAAGTCCTACTATATGTCAACAATTCGTAGCTGAGTCTCTCTGTGAAATAAGAAAATTATTTCCTGATTATTTTTGTTACCGTTAAATGGATGACATACTTGTTGCAGCCTCAAATAGAGATCAGTTACAACAAATAGCTCTGCAAACACAGGGAGCTTTGCAAAAAAAGAGGGCTTAAAATTGCCTCAGACAAAGTCCAAACAATGCCTCCCTGGAAATATTTAGGTTGGAAAATTCTAGATCAAACCATTGAACCACAAAATAAACAGTTAAAAATAAATGTAAAACCCTTGAATGATTTGCAAAAATTACTATGGACAATAAACTGGATATGTCCCTACTTAGGGATTACTAATGCTGAACCTAGCCCACTTTTTGATTTGTTAAAGGGTGGCAAGTCTTTGTTATCACCCTGGCAGTTAACTCCCGAAGCAGGGCAAGCTGTTTGTAAAATTGAAAGGGCTTTAACACAAAGGAAGGCTGATATGCGACATATAGGTCATCCCATTCTTTTATTTGTTTTTGTGACTCTTTGCCAAGCCTATGGACTTTTAGGCCAGTGGATATCTTCCCTCAGTGAACCCTTGATTATCCTTGAATGGATTTTTTTACCAAATCAACCCAAAAAGACCATTTATACTCAAATTCAAATGATATCAGATGTTATCATGAAGGGCTGTAAAATAATTTTGCAAATTTCTGGACAAGACCCGGCCACAATCTATATCCCGATAACTGCAGATTATTTGGATTGGTGTCAAGCTAACAGTCTATCCTTGCAGGTTGCCTTGGAAGGCTTTACAGGGAAAATTGACATACATTTTCCAGCTCATAAATTGATGAATTTTTGCAAAGACATAGTGTTGATGTCCAAACCATTGTATCAGTTGACACCGGTGGAAGGCCCAAAAGTATTTACTGATGGCTCTGGAAAATCAGGCAAGGCTGTCATAGTCTGGCAGGAAGACGGGGAGTGGAAACAGGAAATCGTTTGAATTCACAGCTCACCACAAATTGTGGAGCTATATGCCATAGTTCAGGCCTTTTTGAAATGGGAAAATTCTCCTTTAAATGTAATTACTGACTCACAATATGTTGCTAATGTAATTCCAAGACTAGAAAAATCCTGACTTAAGCACATTGCAAATGAACAATTATTATTCTTGTTTAAAAGCATGTGGAGTCTTTTGACGTATCGAGAACATCCTTTTTATGTCATGCATGCCAGAAGTCATACGAATCTTCCAGGATTTATCACAGAGGGAAATGCAATTGCAGATGCACTTACATTGCCCGTGCATCTTTCTCCAGTGCCTCAGGTTTTATCTCAAGCTAGGATATCTCATGTTTTTTTCTTCAGAGTGATAAGGCATTGAGAAAACAATTTGCCCTTTCATGGACACAGGCAAAACAAATTGTTCGTGCCTGCCCAGATTGTTAAGCCTTTGCTCCCTCTACTTGAACAGGGATTAATCCATGTGGGCTCCAAGCTCTACAGTTATGGCAAACAGATGTCACTCACATTGTGCAATTTGGTAGATTGAAATATACTCATGTTTCTGTTGATACTTTTTCAGGAGCACTCTGGGCCAAAGTGCATACAGGGGGAAAAAGCAGAGATGTTATTAGACATTGGCTTTTGGCATTTGCTGTATCGGGAATTCCCCACACTATCAAATCTGACAATGGTCCTGGATACATTTCTCAAAAAAACAAACAATTTTTAAAGCAATAGGGCATAACACATTTGACTGGCATTCCTCATTCCCCTACAGGTCAAGCGATTGTGGAACGTGCTCATTGGTACATTAAAAGAATTATTAGAAAAACGAAGAGGGGGAATGATTGGGGAAACTCCTCAGAATAGACTTAATAAAGCATTATAAGTATTAAATTTTCTTTCTCTTACAGAAGCAGAAACAACAATAACTTTTTCTCAATTTGCTTTACTGTAGTCCAAGGATCTTACAATGAGTCCCCAGAAAGCCAAGGTCTACATAAAGTCATTGCATGATGGTAAATGGGAAGGGCATGAATTGCTCGACCAGCCCTTGACAGACCTTCTGATGAAATAACACAAGATTCCTAAAGTTAAAGAATGATGAACTTTCCTATATTTTTTGTAATGATTACCATAACATTGAGTCATCTGCTAATTGAGTATCACCCTTCTAAATTGATACCATGGAACAGTAAAAATATATGGGTAACCTTAGTCAGGGCCTTGAACCAAAGTAGTTTTTGTGCCTCTATGGCACAGCCAGAACAACCGTTTCATACATGTCTGATGATAATTCCATTAGCAAATCCCTCAGAGATAGTAAGGGAGTGACTTCACAGTTGGCCAAAATAAAATGTAAAGATAATATGACAAGGTGTATTGCAGAAATGGATATGTGGAGTGATCACCTGGATAGGGTCAATGTAGAAACGCAAGAAATAGAAATCTTAGGTAGTGTGAAAATGCTGGCATGTACCTACTTTAGTTATACAGGAATGGTGGATCCTAAAAACACCAGAAAGGATACTTGGACACAAGATGTTACTCCAACAAATCCTATTTTTAGAAATAACACCATGTGGTGTAAGGTTACTTTTAGGGAAGGAAAAAGTAAGGGAATGACCTAGAAGATTACCCCCAGGAATTTTTCTTATCTGCGGGGACTGAGCTTGATTTGGCTTGCCCTCTACAATGATAGGAGGACCTTGCTCTGTGGGTTGCCTTACTCTGTTCACACCTAAAATTAGCATGTGATGGTTTGAAACTGTCTCTTTAATTTTTTCTTTGCAATGTTCAAAACAGAGAAAGTGAAAGAGTGTAAACAAGTCACTATTGGGTGTAAGAAAGCAAAATAATGATTGTTCTAAAGTCTTCCATTACATAGATAGAAATGTTTAAGAACTATTACTCAAAACAAAGTGGGTACTCTGCACTCTCTGCACTCTGCAGTCGGGGCAGTTGCTGGGCTGTCTGGCTGCTGTTTTCTTCTTCACTTCTGGCAGAAGATAACACACTGACCTTGACGAGCTAAGTTAACAGTTCCTCTGCTTTAACTAACTCTGCTTTCTGTCCAGGGGGGTCTGGGGGGAAAGCTCTTGGGAGAGAGGCCCCTTTGGGAAAGGTCCCCTTTGGGGGGGAAGCAAAGGCAACTTGGTTGTGCTTTTCTGTTGATTGTATATATTTGTAAATGTTGTAAATTTTATATATTTGTATATATTCATTGCATTTCACCATAGATTGTAGATTCTGCTTGTAAATAAAGCTTTCATTCTCTTCCAGACTGAGCTAGCCTGGTTATTGTTGGTGGGGGGGAGGATTTCAGCTCACACTGACACATTTTTATTTTTGGTGCTCCAACTCGGGGCTCAATTGCTGCTGTGAATGTGACAGCCAATCCAGTAAATTTGGTGGACACTGTCACCAGAAAGCGCAAAGGAGCTGCAGGAGGAGATGCAGATGCTGCAGGAGATGGTGCAGATAGTGCAGATGGAGGTGAGGGTCCTTCTACTCAGGGTCCCTCTGTTAAGAAAGATCCTTCTGGTGAGGAAGAGAAGGTTAGTCTTAAAACTCTGGCAGACCTCTTGAGACCACACATGGATGATGGAAATGAAGGTCAGGATGCAGACCCTGGTAAGCTAGCAACTGCTGGCAGTGCCTCTGAACTCAAGGAAATTCAATGGAGGATTACAATAGGAATATGGGGACAGCGAGCTCAGGATGATGATGAGGAGGAGGATGACATACAGTCAGCTAATGCACCCAGACAGGAAATTAGACATGTGAGGAAGGATTACATCAGAGGAGATAATGAGCCAGTCCTGTCTTGGTGTGATGGTTTGAAACTGTCTTTTTAATTTTTCCTTGCAAAGTTCAGAACAGAGAAAGTGAAAGAATGTAAATAAGTCACTATTGGGTGTAAGAAAGCAAAATAACGATTGTTCTAAACACTTCCATTGGATAGATAGAAATGTTTAAGAACTATTACCCAAAACAAAGTAGGCACTCTGCACATTCTGCGTTCGGCAGTGGGGGCAGTTGCTGGGCTGTCTGGCTGCTGTTTCTTCTTCTCTTCTGGCTGAAGATAACACACTGACCTTGGCAGCTAAGTTAACAACTTTCTGCTCTAACTAACTCTGCTTCTCTGTCCAGGGGGGTCTGGGGGGGAAGCTCCTGGGAGAGGGAGGCCCCTTTGGGAGGGTCCCCTTGGGGGGAAGCAAAGGGAGATCGGTTGTGCTTTTTCTGTTGATTGTATATATTTGTGAATGTTGTGAATTTTGTATATTTGTACATATTCATTGCATTTCATTGTAGATTTTAGACTCTGCTTGTAAATACAGCTTTTCATTTGCTTCCAGACTGAGCTAGCCTGGTTATTGTTGGTGGGGGGGGAATTTCAGCTCACACCGACACACTTTTTATTTTTGGCGCCCAACGTGGGGCTCGATTGCTTGTTTGATTTATTTCTGCTCAGATTAGGAAGCAAAATGAAGCTGTTTTGGATTTTGAGTAATTTTATTTCCTCTGTTATCAGTGTGATTGTTTACAGATGGGCTGTTTCCTGCATGATAGACAAGATTGTGAGATATGTGGCATATAAGTCGTTTCTTTGGGTTAAGAACAAGTTACTGAATGTTGGTGAATTCTGTTATGGTCTTATTGGGCTAAGAAGCTATGGTAACTCAACTATGGATCTGCTAGCAGACACATATGAGTTTGTTACTCCTCTTACAACTACAGAGGGTCTTTGTAACCAGTGGTACCCTAGATATCTTGTACTAGCCTTAATCTTAAATTTGTTGCTTCTTGGAATAATCATATGGCTACTGATAGCACTGTATCAAGAAAGACATAAGGCTACTTGCTCTTCCAACTCTGCTGTGAATGTGAAAACCAAGCCAGTAAATTTGGTGGCCACTGTAACCAGAAAGCGTAAAGGAGATGCAGGAGGAGATGCAGATGCTGCAGGAGATGGTGCAGATGGAGATGAGGGTCCTTCTACTCAGGGTCCCTCTCTTAAGAAAGATCCTTCTGATGAGGAAGAGAGGGTTAGCCTTAAAACTCTGGTAGACCTCTTGAGACCCCACATGGATGATGGAGATGTAGGTCAGGATGTAGACCCTAGTAGATTAGCAACTGCTGGTAGTGCCTCTGAACTCAAAGAAATTCAACGGAGGATTAAAATAGGATTATGGGGACAGCGACCTCAGGATGATGATGATGATGATGATGATGAGGATGACATACAGTCAGCTAATGCACCCAGACAGGAAATTAGACATGTGAGGAAGGATTACATCAGAGGAGATAATGAGCCAGTCCTGTCTTGGCTAGCCAGGTGTTTTGATATGGGAGCCCCAGCATTGGTGGTAGGCGACAAGTCGGCCTCTCAGTTGGGGATGCTCTCAAAGGATACAGGCATAGACAGGCACCTAGGCAAGTGCATTGGTAAAGCTTCTCTGTGGGCACGCCTCCTACTGGCAGTCTCGCTGAGGTACCCCAGCAGAGATGATTTACCATGGAACCCTAAGCCTTGGACCACAATAGCTGAGGGAATCAAGCGTCTGAGAGAGTTTGCTGTGAGAGAAGTAATGTATGGAGATCATAAGACTCTCAATCCTGATGAAATTCCTGTTGGAACAGGCCTTGCCAAAAAGCTCATTAAGCTTGCTCCTCCTAATTATGCCACTATTCTGGCAAGCAGGATTGTGGCAAGAAATTATGGTGGAGCACCTCCTACTGTTGGCCATTTCACTGACCAGATGAGGCAGTTGGAGGATAGTCTTGCACGTACTTCTTTGGTTTCAGCC